>NC_135786.1:172362500-172470000 GCF_051106095.1 Pogona vitticeps
TTATCTATTCAATATACTACAGCCCTCATTCATTATGGTTTTTAATTTTGCTATATACCAATAAGTACAACAAAGAATCTTTCTGCATACCAATATACAATAATTTTCAGTGTTTGTGGAGGGGAATTAAAAATATATTAGAGATAATCTGCATGACATCTGAAGATTTTCTCTGATTTGTGCCTTATTCTGACCCACAGACAACTTACGGTAGGTACCTCCGCAACCCACTGTAGCTTTGATATCTGAATACAGCATCCAATCATAGCTCAAATATAAAATGTCCAGAAATAATAGTCTGGCATTTTCCCATGATCTACTGAAATGACATGAAAATTACTTCTTCAGTTTCCACAGACAAGCAATAATGTATTGCAATCAATTAGATTATCAATTTAGTTAGGGCATTTGCTAATGTAAGTAGCAATGTATTTTATACATGAAATTGCTTGATTTAAATTTAATTTTTCACATGAACTTTTATTCAGTAACACATTAGATTAGCATTAGAAAAAGTACGGACCAGGAGAGACAACCTCTTATCAAGCCAACAAGAACAGGAACAACTGAACTGAACAACAAGTATTAAAAATACAAATAGTCATATGAATAAAGCTGCACGGCTGGTGAGTGGTGGGACCACTAGGGAACACATCAGGCTGATTCTGTTCAAATTACATTGGCTACCAGTCACTGCCCCGGTCCAATTCAAAGTGCTTGTTTTGACATATAAAGCCTTAAACGACTTGGGCCCTGGATACCTGAAGGACCGCCTCCTACCATGTAAACCTACCAGACAATTAAGATCTAGCTAGGGGGCCCTCTAGAAAGAACCATCCCTGAAGGAGGTAAGAGGGATGGCATGTAGACAAAGGGCCTTTTCAGCAGCCGCCCACAGACTATGGAACACCATCCCAATTGAGATTTGTCTGGCGCCGATGTTGATGACATTTCGGCACTAGGTCAAAACCTTCCTGTTCCAGAAGATTTTTAATTGAAATAATATATACTGTGGGGCCTGATGGCAATTTTTAGAGTACTGTATTTTTAATTGTATTTTAATTGTTTTATCTTTTTATTGCATTTAAATTGTTGTGAGCCGCCCAGAGACCTTTGGGTAGTGTAGGCAGCATATAAGTAAAATAAAAATAAAAAATAAAATAAAGAACTAACCCTTTGTGCCATTAAGTGAATCCTGCAAGAAAACAGGGGAGTAGTCAAATGTTACCAAGTGGTTTGTGTGCTCTTTGGAAGAGTGCAAAGGAAGGAGGAGGAAAGGAAGGGTATCTGATTGTCTCTGTGATGTGAATGAAGATGCTTCATCTCTCTCTCTGCTGGAGATGCTGCCAGCATGGGAGAAAACAAACACAGATTTGAGGAGAGAACAAGGGAAAGCTGGAGAGGGGGGGAATTTAGATTTTTACCTTCCTTCTGGAGTGATAAGTTTTTTATTATACTAATGTAAATATAAATGCCAATTAAAGATGAACATAAAATCTTCTTTTCAATGTAACTATAATTTAATTAGTTTTTAGAGCACATTAACAATTAATGTAAAGTGTAGCTATTTTTCAGTAACTTGCCAACCTTTGGTAGTTTCTAACTGAAGCATTCACATTACCTGATTTGATTCTATCAAAATGTGCCATAAATGTATTCTCCAACCAGTCTTTGTGTAAAGCCAAGGCAACAAGCTCGTTGGTACATCACCTTGCATTAATATCTGCCCTCACCTCTCCCTCCTTCCAAACAAATTATGTGCGTTCTTACACAACAGATGGGCAGAATCTTGTTGTAGTGTCTGTTCCCTTCTCTGGATCTGGAAAGTACCATTAACAAAAGAAAACCCAAGAAAGACTCCAAGCATACTTTCATCTTCTTTGACTGAGGAACCCTCTAGTATGTGAACCAAGGAGAGAGGTGAGGGAGAGGCTGGCTTGTTTCTAAGAAGAAGGTAAAGGTAAAGGTTCCCCTTGACAATTTTTGTCCAGTCGTGTTCGACTCTAGGGGGCAGTGCTCATCCCCGGTTCCAAGCCATAGAGCCAGTGTTTTGTCCGAAGACAATCTTCCGTGGTCACATGGCCAGTGCGACTTAGACACGGAACGCTGTTACCTTCCCACCGAGGTGGTCCCTATTTATCTACTTGCATTTGCATGCTTTCGAACTGCTAGGTTGGCGGGAGCTGGGACAAGTGACGGGAGCTCACTCCGTCACGTGGATTCGATCTTATGACTGCTGGTCTTCTGACCCTGCAGCACAGGCTTCTGCGGTTTAGCCTGCAGTGCCACCACGTCCCTTTCTAAGAAGAAAATAAAACATTATTCAGTCTTGGAGGAAAGGAATTGCAACACTTTTCAAATTAAGGTTACTGCAAGATTGAAGAAGCATACCGACAGGTCTCCGGGCACAAACTTAAAAATTACAAAAAGGATAAAGGATACATGCAACAAGGAAAACACATGTGGACAATTCTGGATAACCAGCACAACCAAAAAGCATCATAATCCTTTGTGCAACTAGCTCATTATAGCCCTAGTTCCACTCACAGCATCTACTTAGTTCTCATCCTCCATTGTCCTGGGACCTGCTCTCCCTCAAGCCCAGGTAAAAAGAGAAAGGCAAGAGAGACAAAGGAAGTTCTTACAGGTAATTTCAAAATCCCTCAGTTAATCTGCTTTGCTGATAGTTCTGAGTCATCAGTAGTGTCACCACTGATGTAATACCCTACCTTTCTTACTTTTCCAGGTATATGTTTTGGAAGCCTCTAGCATGAACATTAGGGCTTTCGACATCCAATGACATGGATGAATCTGCTGCCGTGATACATGCAGTCTCAATAATCTGCACAGTTCCAAAAGGTACATCCTATGTATTAAACAACAGAGGAAATAAAAACAAACAGGTTGTGGCCAGGCTACCCTAGCTATCACATGTGTACTCCTACCCAGACTTATCAGTCTACTTATCAGAATAGCGAAGCCACCCTGGAATTTGGGGTGAGCCTCCACTCCACTCAATGCATAAGTGACCCCTCTGGCATCATCTCTGTAATATCATCTAAAGAGATACCTATGTTCTATTGTTTCTGGAACCAGGTAAAGAATTCTCTATGCTCCCAGTGGTTTAGGGTCCTCCTAGAACTTTTAAATAAGTTTTGAGTTTGAGGCTTTTAAGACTTTTTAGACTGTGTTTATTGTTTAACATTTGCTCTGATGTATTTTACACCATAATTGCATCTTTATTTTTTATATTGTATTTTTTTAACAATTCTGATTTAGACTGTCAAGAGAACTTCAGTTCTAGAGCAGCACAAAAATATCCCTGACAATTAAACAAGATGAAAAGAATTTGTTTTCCTTAATGCATCCTTAGGAACACCACTGTCTTCCTGAAACTAAGTTTAAAATGCATTTCTTTACCCTCCTCCCCTCACCATCAATACTGCTAGAGAAAATTAGCATATTAATGTACTTTCTCTTCTTAAAAAAACCTTTATATTTGTGATCACTTTGTAGGTAAAAATCTTTGTAATAATCATTGCAGAGTTATTTCTGAAGTTATACGCAGTCAGTTTATTCCTGTTACACTCTGATCTCATTTTTAATACTTTGTTTGTGCTTAGCATTGCTAAATTCAAGGTGAAGCTTGACAGAAGACCTATCCTTACAGTATTGTTGAAATTATTCAATAGAGATGGGAGGTGTAGCAAAAAAGACACTGATAATTGCATTACAAAGTATAAAGCTATACCTCTAGCATATTTTACCAGGAACTAAACCTATAGCACTCCTTGTTCACTTTATGTGATACATACTTTATTCTAGACTTCCACAATCCACTTTAAAGTCTACAAAGTACTCCTCCACATTTCCTGAAAATGTATGGAAAATATTTCATCTCTAGACTGTCAAAATATTATGGTGCAGTTTCCGTTACAAGATATTCAATAAATATGTTGTATTTTATACACACTGATCAAAGCAAAGAGTCATAAGAGCACCCGTTGACACCACACATTCTAAATCCATAAATGACACAAACTACCTTACTATAAATTCCTTCCATAATGTACTGTACAGTAATACAGTAAGGTGGGGGAGAAAAGGAGGGTATTAAGAAGGGTTACAACTTCATTAGGACTGTTTCTCTGTTAAATCCTTCTAGAAGGAAAAGATGATACATACTAAGCCTCTTGTAGTATGACCCCGGCTGCATCAACTAATGGGTAGATAGTTCTAAAAATCAAAAACAGTTTTCTGTTTGTTTTGACATAGAAAGTCTCTATAAAATACAACAGAAACAACTTGACACTTGGTCTTTAAGAAGTAAACTGGCTAAAAATTTAGATGTCTTATAAACATTATACAGTACTACATTCACCAGCTAAAGAAACTAGATGACAGTTCATCCTGACATCCAGTGATCTTTCACAAATTTGAAAGTTTTGGGTAAGTAAAAAAGTATTTACTCTGCCCTTCATCCAAGATGCTCAGGATAAAGTTTGGTGTAGTGTTGGGCAAGGATTCAGGGGATCAGGATTTAAATTTGCATCTGAAATTCAACAGGTAAACCTTGGATCAATCATCCCAACCTATCTCACAAAGATGTGAGGATGAAACAATGAGGAGGATAGCTATGTTCACTGCCTTGAGTTCTTTGAAAGAATTAAAACAGGAATTTACAGCATCACCCAATGAGCTTCATAGCTGAGCCCAGATTTGAAGAGACATTTACCTTTATCTAACAAGAAGGTGGACATCTTCATAAAAGAGCATTCCTTCCTATGAGAGAGCTAAGAATGAATGCCTGTTCTAAAACTGGTCCTGCTGATACTTCTGTGCCCTTCCTAAATATCAGAGCTAATGTACTAGCCAGCAAAGGAAATGGGAACCGCACTTCCCAAGATCAAAATTCTTGGAGGGATGGTGGTTGAAATCCAACTTTCACACCAGAGCTTAGCCCTGAGCAGCCCCTCCAGTATCCAAGAGCTGCTTTCTGTCTCCAGTGACTCAGTGAGTATAATTCTTCCTCTCCACAGGATAACTCTGAAGCACACTGCTATTAAAAGTGAGGTCTATATTAAATGATGTGCGTTTCCATCACTAAGTAACAGAAAAGAAAAGAGGAAACATTTGTGATGCAAATAACTCTCTGGATGACCCCCTCAGTTAAATACCTAAATCACTGGGTGGAATCCTCTTGCACATTTATGCTGCTGTAACTCTACTGTCATAATTTTCAGGGTTGAATTGCCCTGCAAAAAAAGTATATTAAGATATTCGATGTTGCACGGAAAGTCATGCAACTAGTGTTAGAACAGGAAGTACACTGACTTCTTAACCTGTGGCAACGCATTGCGTAAAGTTACACCTATAAAAATATATCAGTGAGCATAACTAAAAAGATTCTCACTATTGTATAGGCTTTATTTGTTTGTTTGTTTATTTAGAGACTATTTTGACACTACGCCTCATTGAGATGCAATGTGAAATAGAAACCATTTAAAAATATTGACATAATACAATCAAATATAATATAATGGCCAATTAAGATGTTAACAGAACAATCCTCCACATATACGCTCATATGTTGTTTTCAGTAGAGACTACTCCAAAAAACTCCATACAGGATTACATTCTAATTTAATGAGCTGGAATTCTTTAAGACATCTGACAGCTCCACACTAACGAAAAGTATTTAAAACAACAACAGTGTCTTCATGTTTGGGGTACTAAGTCTTGCTTTGAAGAGGTCTATTCTAAGATGCTTTCCCATATGGAAATCATGATAAAATCTTTCAGATCTGCTCAATATGATTTGAAGCACAGAAGAACAACTAGTCATATCATGTATATCCCATAGTGCGCCCACTGTTTAATTTCCTGAGGGAAGCATTCTGTGGATACACTGGCAGCTTTTCTTTCCCTTTTATTAACATGCTATGAGATATCTACAAGTAAATTTACCAGACATGGTAGTAGCTGTTGTAGCTCACTTGTAATGGCATATCTACTTCAGAGACTCTGGGCATACTGTTTGCAAAAATCAACATATCAGCCAGTATACAGTACACAAATTCTATGTCAACAATGTACATTCAGACATCTCAATGTGGTATTATTGTATACTAGCACACTCCCTGCAAGAAACAAGTCAGTCAACAATCTGCAGAAGTCAAAACAATCCTCACTAATTTTTTAACCTCAGTTTAAATACTGCCATTGAGTATTTATTCTTAGCCACCTATACAGGACCATATATAATTCCACATCCTGCACTGATATTCCTATCTGAAATGCTAGATTTTCTTTTATTTTCTCTGTATGCTTCCCCGGAAATTACCTCTTTTAATTTAAATTTAAATCTTTCTGTGAAAAACTGTATTTACAAGACCGACTAGAAGAGAGCTGTAGAAGAGAACATGAAAAACCAATCCATTTTGAGTTCTCACACTATTAGTAAGAAACATATTCATATCAGAAACTAACATAAACTGATACACAGCAGTTAATGACAGCCAGTTCCATGGCTACGTGAACTTGAAGAAGAGCGGTCAAATTGGGAAAATGACTGCAGAAAATGACTCTTGAAGAAGAGCAGTCAAATTGGGAAAATGACTCCAGATCTGTTTTTTATTATAGTAGCAAAACTGGCTAATTCATACCATGCAGTTATACTGCAGAACATACAACTGTTTGTGCTAACCTGCCATTAGATTTTACTAAATTTAAGGGCAAATACTTTTTGTGTGCAAAATGTGTATTGAGATCATACTATGACAAAATATTCAGGGCTCTAATTCCTCAACTAATCTACTGCTAAACACTCTGTTTTATACTATAAGTTACACAGCACAAAGTATCTGTTGTTGTAGTCAATGACATATAAAAAATTCTCAGGAATAATATTGACAGTGAGCTACTAAACGTCAAATGCCCTTGAACAGAGAATATAATATGCCAGCTTTGAGATACATCCAAGTTGACAATAAATCAGCATCACAGTTGCAATAATTTGAAGGAAAATACCTTAGAGGATCTCTTTCCTCAAGGGGGGCAAAATCTGTTTTTTTATTATAGTAGCCAAAATGCTATTTTAAGCATTGTGCTTTTTGTGAAAATGCAAAGTTCAGTTTATGATTTTTTTAATGAATATTTTCATTTTAATTACACCAATATGTTGAAACTTTGTTTTCAGCCAATAACTTTGGTGGTGTTGGATATATAAATATTTTACATAGTACTTACTTGATCTGCAATAAATCGGAAGTCACAAATATGACTGGGATACACATTATCTTTTATGAACAAAACTTAGAATTAAGTTCTGGACAGCATGTTCTTTGTAAAGTGTTTACTCATTCACTGTGATACATTTGCCCATTCAATCTCTGTATTTCATCAGAGAAGCTACTTACAGCAAAAACTTGTTTGGTATATATATATTAATCAATATAGCCTTCTAACCTTATTTCAATATTCCATTTTTTTATTACAGTCAGGGTGACAACATTTTTTGGTCCATCAAACTCTGGAGTACAATTACATGAATTTACTTTTAATAAATTACCATCTTTGCATATATCAGTCAAACCACAAAGGCTAAACACTGCAAATAAAATGCATTATTAATTTAATTGTCACAGCCTATTTAGCTAACTTCTATTAGTATTTGCTATAATATAATAATGTATATTTGATAATGCAACCTACTTTAGCTAGAAAGTTTCCATGTACGTTTGTGCGTGCATGTGGGCACATATGAACACATCCTTTTAATTTTTTTTAAAGATAGAGATAAGAATTTGGGGGTTTCCCCACCCTATCTGAGTTTTCAAATTTCCTTCCCCAATTTGCTTGGTTACTTCATAACTTGATTCGGTTATGTATTTGATCTCTGTGTTATGTGTCATCAATTCACTTCTGGATTGTGGTGACCCATATTAGGATTTTTGAGGCACAAGGTAAGCTCAAGGAGTGTCTTACCATTGACACCCCCATGAGTTTACATGGCCAAATGAGAATCTGAACCCGTTTCTTCAGGCCTATTCTGACACTCTATCAACTTCACTACATTGGCTCTCTATTTGATGCTATTGCAATTTGTGAGGCCTTCGGTCCCTGTATGTTGGTTTTCTGTATGATAGCTTTAAAATAATTTTGGGCTTTTTTATTTATCTTAAAATATTTACTTATTAAATCATTATGTGGATCTTTTCTCAGCCATAAATTTACTAGCTGATTCTAGGTAAATTACTTTCTGTCTAAGCCTCTCAACTCCACTGGCTTGTCCTATAGGACTAGTGTAATGATTCATATGCATGGGTAAAGTCCTTGAAAAAAGTTATCAAACCCAGAGCATTTGGATATAGTGGTGCCGCACATTATGTTAATTCGTTCCAGCAAAATCGCTGTAGAATGAAAACATTGTAAAGCAAAACTAAAAAGCCCATAGAAACGCATTAAAACCCGTTTAATGCGTTCTGATGGGCTGGAAACTCCATAGGGCAGCCATTTTCGCTGCCTATGCAGCAAGGAATCCGTCCCAGAAAACAGCGGGGGGCCATTTTGTTTACCCGGTGGCCATTTTGAAACCGCCGATCAGCTGTCCGAAAATCATCGTTTTGTGAAGAATCGGTTCCCAAAGCAGGGAACCGATCATCGCAAAGCGAAATTCCCCCATAGGAAACATCATAAAGCGATCGCAAAAGTGATCGCAAAAAGTTTGTCGTAATGCGGTTTCGTCATTAAACGGAGCGATCATAAAGCGAGGCACCACTGTATATGAACGACTAAATGAGGAAGGGAACTTATCTACATCCAGTCTCATTTTGAGGGCAATCAATGTAACACTAAAAATAGACAGAATCCTACCTGACATTTATGCATGCACAAGAGGAATTACACAAGAGGCACCTAACTGAACAGATGCCAGTGTTATGTCAGTCACATGACTGACTGATCAGCACCTGGCACATGCGTCTTGTCAATTAGTTTTAAGTAGCTACAGCAATTCCCATAATTCCCCTTGGGCACACATGAATATCGAATAGGATGTTGGCCAGTAAAAAGTGTACACTGCTGTGGTTGGTATCCTTCGCATTTTTCAGTATACACTCATTTAAATTCTGGATGTTAGCAAATTTTGCAACTATCTTTTAAGGTGAAAGTTTTCTCTAAAATTACCCAGAGAACTACTTGACGAAACATGAAGCTGAAACATAATCAGCTCTATCTATGGTGTGCTAAGTGTGCATATATGTGGGCATGCACATTTTTTTTAATTTTATAATTGTTATATCGGATTTGATACTTCAATATCATGATTAAATATTTCTTAAAGCCAACTGTAAACTGAAGGAACACATGAAAGGAAAAAAGGACCCTTTTTTTGGTACTAGCTCATATTATTTAACTCATCGGGGCAAATTTCTGATAGTCAGAAATAAAATTTCTCTGCCACGACTATTGAGCTTTGCAGCATATTAAAAGGAAATGCCAAGAAAATTCCACTTCTTGAAAATGTTCTCATATATTTTTTTAAAGAGATAATAAACATTCACACCTGTCATCTCTGTCAACATGGCTTTGTGAAACTAGGTGAAACTTAAGTCCACAAATGATAGTACTGATCTTGTGCCTTTGCTCCTAAGGCCACAAGTATTTGGAATGCAGGGGAAAAACACTCTCTAAGACATTATCATTGAACTATTCTTCTACAGGCTTGTTCTTGTGAAGTATCCACAAAGCCTTGCAAAAACATTGGAGAAAGAAAAGAGAAACATGAAAATCCACAAGGACTGTAGAGGAGGGGGAAACTGCAACCCAATGTTATACAGTGAGAATTTAAAACACTCGTCATTTAAAAATATATACCTGGGGTGACAATTAAAAATCATACCTCCTAGGCTCAGATGGTGTATTTGAATATCTCTAGAGTGATACTTTATGGAGCATGCAACCACAAGGGTGGCATAAGTTACTTCTATAGAGTATTTATGACAATTATACAGTAACTGGCTGTATCTCAATAGCAAGACGTATTTCTAGGGGAAAGAAATAAAACACCAGAAGAAAGTACTGCAGAATCTTTTTCTTTTTCTAGACCCGCCAAGCCATCTAAAACATTTTACCTTTAGACCTAGCAGGATTTAGTAGCTGATTCTTCTGACTTATAAGATCCTCCCACTCCACATATATATATCTCATCATTGGCTGAGGTTCTTTTGGGCAAGGTCATCAGAGTCTCTCTCTCTCTCTCTCTCTCTCTCTCCCCCCCCCCTAGAAACAGCAGAAGCCCAGTAGGCCTCTCCTTAAACTTTAGATGCACTTCAGTATGGTTTATTAGTTTACGTTTGGTTAGGATTCCAGCCCAATTTCATTATTAATCAACATAACAGTTTCTCCATAACTGCTGTTGTTCCAAGTGACCATCTAGCAGTTACGTTTATGGGACTTGTACTGAGTTTAACACCTTTACAACGATCCACATTTCTAACAATACAACATGGCCAATAAGAAGAGAATACAGTAGATCCTATTTGCACCAATAGAGATGGGTTTATTCATGTTCTTTAATCCTTTGATTATGTCTTTGTTTCATCCAAACCACCAAATTTGCAGCCAGCCATGGGTGTAGGCAGCCTTCAGCAATAGGATGGGCTTTCTTCTCCAGTCTAGAGAGGGCCTTAAAGGAAGGGTCATGAAAATCATCCCAGGCTCCTCTTCCACAAGAGATGCTAGGCTGTGGTTTTCCTTCAACTAATATTATTTTTCAAACATTATCCATAAAAGCAAACTTTCCTTTTCAGTTGTGGACACTGTTTCTGAGCTGACGCAAGTGCTACAGCAATTGGTTGGTATGATCTCAACTGTCACCTTGGATGGGATAGCAAGATCTTTGAGGTTAGTTTTGTCTTGGCCTATACCTTTAGTTGAATCTACCTACAGTGCCTCACTCTGGGTGCACACTTAATGACTGCACAGGCAGGGTAGATTCGCCTGCCTTCTCTGGATGGGGAGACAAGAAGCCTGGAGAACCTATTGGCTGCCTGGGGTCGACTGAACAGTGCAAAAAAAGGGGGGGGGGATATATAAGGCAACCCTGCCCTTGCTCAGGCCTCTGCCCACAGGGTTCAATGTGAGAATAGCTAGGTGTTGGATAGGAATTTTGGACCTGGTTGGCACATTGAAAAAGTATGTGCAGGTAATTTCCATCTATCCTGTACTGTGAGCCCTATGGGGCAATGATGGGCTGGTCAGGGGTGGTGTTGCAGTTAAACAGATCACACTAGCGCGTAGCACAGATGGTGAATGGATCAGCAGTGAGCTCCAAAGGTCATATCTGATGTATATCGCTACCAACATCTTGGCGTTGACGATCCTGAGATTCTGTTATCGGCATGGTGTGATGTCTAAAGTCACAAGACTTTGGTAGTCGTTGTTGGTGAGATTCATCTGAGTGTTAGCTGTCATCTGAGAGTTGGTGAGAGTCATCTGAGTGTTAGAACCTGTCTGTTGACATGACCACATAAAGTTGTGGCTTGGAACTCCCCAGATGGGGCAGTCAGGGTAACCAGGTATCTCTGGCACCTGCCTCAGGGATCCACACAACAGTTGCCCCTCCCGGCAGAATTGGGGGATGTTAAAAGTTTAATGAGTTTAAAAAGTGAAGTCCTAGTTAAACCCATCGCCTGTGTTTTGTCTATTTCTGGGGTGAATGGGCAAAGTTACATTAGAGATGTATAACTGGGAGCAGGACCAGCAGATGTGTTCCTTACAGAGCAATGGTTTTCAGTCTGAGGACTCTTAATGATCTTTAACTATAACTCCCAGAGGCTCTGAGAAATAGCATATTACTATGAAGGTTTCCAGATATGTTTTGTCCAAATGTATTTAAAGGACTCTATCATACTCCAAATGCATTTATAGGTTTCGGTTAATCACTATGAAATTAGTTTTGGAAGGAAGATATAGGCCCCTTTCCTTTGGGAACAAGGAAAGTGAAACTGCATGTCCTTTCTGCAGAGAGTCAAGGGCTAACTAACATTTCAGTTAACACATTAATAATATTAATGAGTTAAATGTTTCCATTTTTCAACATTAATAGAAGCAAGTTACATGTTTTACTAATTAATGTTAAAACTTAATATTATAAGCTCAGGTTATATTTAATTTTACCTTTCTTTCGGTGTACCAACTCCGTGTTTCCCCAGTAAGTGAGTATTTAAGTGCTTCTTCATTACAAATGCCACCCTGAAAAAAAGAATTAATATTTGGTTAATTTAATAGCTCAATAGAAATAAAAAAAAACAGATGCACTATCTGAAAGAACAAAACTGTTATATGATTGGGCCTTTATGATGTGGAACCAGCAACCTTGATCCAAAGACATTCATTCATTCATTCATTCATTCATTCATTCATTCATTCATTCATTCATTCATTCATTCATTCATCTCCTTTATCCTCAAGAAGATCTAAGATAGTTTACAATATTAAATCAATCAATATTTAAAACATTTTGGGGGGAAACTAGCAGCTGAGTGCATCAGAGTATAAGCACTGATTTTTATTTTTGTAAAACATAGAGACCGAAATTTAGTTGCATAAAGTTATGTGGTGTAAGGCTGATGGTGTCATTAGTCACAAATGTTTTGGGGGAATTAAGTTTCTTATTTGCCCCATAAGGTTTCAAGACTCCATTAGGATACTTTTCATCCTGGGAAGGTCTTTTCACAACCGAATTTCAGTCACTGAAACAAAGAAAAGGAGAGAAAGCTGAAGATGAGATTTGGGTGTCTCTCAGGCTCCTGCTGTGTAAAAAACAAAAAAAAACATCATAATACTGCTTCACGTCAGCATAATGTCTACATATGTTGAGAACATCCTAGAACAAGAGAGAACCATAGGTGGTTCTTAAAATGAAGCTGAACTGTAATTCCTATAGTCTCTCATCATGGATTGCACTGATTATGATAAATACAGATGTAACTCCAAAACATCCAGAGGCTGTGTCATTCCCATTCCTGTGATAAAACAAAGAAGAATCCCGTTTTTAACCTTTTTCCTTGCTTTATATGCACATGTTATATCAAGACGTAATAGAATGTCTATGCACGCCTTCCTCTCACTCAATCGAGGAATGTCAGCTTCCTTGACAATAGGGAGGGGTAAGGCATAGAAGGGAACATAGCAGGTTGGAAAAGATTTACCAACAACTTGTTAACTAGTAGCAAGTTGCCACTATGATTTATGCCATTACACCTATGTGTAACGTACTTATATCAGAACAACTAACCAGTAGAATTCAACCGTGCAAACTCGCTGAGTGTAGCAATGCTAAAACCACTACTTAAACATCTTACATACCTTGAAAAACCTATTTAGGCTGCTGTAAGTGGCTACAACATGTTGGCACAACATTGTAGCTATTAAGCACAAAGCCTCTGAATTAATTGCACTGACACATATATTTCATAGATATTGATAAATATACATCCAATTAATAATTACATCAATTTCATCATGTCAGGTGCCTGTTGTCATACTATAGATACCAGACAGAAGATTCAAACTAAAATGGCATTTTTTCATAACCAGCAATACACACACAACTAAAAGCAGGGGAAACGGAATTATTGCTCTTACTTTCAGTGTGAAAAGGGCTTGCAAACATTTTTGTTAATTATGTATTACAGCTGTCCTTCATAAAGTTAATTACTAATAGCTGAAAGGCACTGGAAATCTATTTGCATATGTACATGAAAGGCATGACATATGCAAAAATATGATTTTAATTAGCATTCCATGATATGACGGGCTACAAATCAAGCTGGCATATTATAAGATTTTTAACATTAAATGCTGAATTCATTTAGACATGCTTCTATTAATGGACAGTGCAGGGTCTGTAAAATTCTATGGCATTATGGCATATATGAGTCACAAAAGCCAAGAAACAGTACTTCCCTGTTACATATATGGTAATGTCTAATCTCCATGTCTGATCTACTCTGGGCATATTCACATTATTGCAGTAAATCTCTATTTTGTGTAGCCTTCAGGGTGTAAGGATATAACTTTGCATCTTTAAAATGATCATGACTTCATTATATTTATAAAAAGCAATACATTAGAATACCATTGATTCTTATTTTTTTCCATATTTGACTAATACATATGGACAACATAGCATCTAGAATTCAGAATAATCTATTGCAGTATCATCATGGTGATTATGCAATTGTCACTAGAATTATTGTACATAAGGCAAATTATCGTAACGACACAAACTCTTCATTCCTAATAAGAGTGGAAGGCACTCCAAGTTTACTGCCATTGCTTTTGGGCAGAAAGCAAAACCATCTTGTTGTGAGCTTCTCCAATATATTTGCAATTAACAGCACTCTTATGTTTGCAAATCAGAAGCCACCTTCCTCCTAGTTAATTTGCAAAAAGAAAAAGAAAATTAAGTATAAATACACAGGTACTACATACTCAAAACAGCAATAAATCTGAGCTTATTTATGTATTTCACAGCACCGTGTCAAATGCATAACTCAGTTAAGAAATATGGGAATCCATTTGATCTGGAGTACTTCAAATAATACTTTTCAAAAAGCCGACAGCTGAGCACAAACCTTCCTTTACAACTGAGCTAATGACAGGTGAGATATCTTTATTTTTTAAAAAAGAGAAAGAAATGAAATACAAACAGCAAGAAGAAAAGAAGCCTTGACTGAAACTTCTCATCATTTTTGTTCAAACTGGATCTGTCACTGTCAACTGGCACTGGAGCAACTTTGCTGCTTTGGATAAGCAGCATTTAAGAAACCTGACTTTGAAAAGCATCTCATGTTAGAAATGGGTGCATGCTTAAAAATGCTACTGAAAGTGCTTAGTATTAGTACTGGACAGTCATCATATATGATTCAAGGAAGAGACCAGACATGTATAGGGTTTTGAAAAGAGAAATCAGAAGCAATATTGTGAGGAATCTGGAATAAAGGAGGATAGTTACCAGCCCTCTTCTATGTCATCTCAACTACACCATCATATACAGTAATGGAAACAACACAGAGAAGGGGCATTCTTTTACTGTAAACACTCCTTACACTTCACTCAGAAGGAAAAATAGGAACCTATGGGATAAACTAATCTGTAAACCTCTGAAGAACCGAAGTTGAGAATCAAGTCCAAATCCAGTGTTTAGCACTCCTGAGGGCCTTTGAAACTGAAGACTATTTAATGAGTGTATGGAAATGTGCTCTGAAACGTATGTATTTAGCAGACTGTCAACAGATGGAGTCTGAACAGGTAACACAGGCAAACAGATCACATGGCTACTTTTCTGTGACAAGTATAAATGAGAGGAAACCTGTGAAGTCAGCAAATGAATGACTGTTTGAATTTTAGCATGTACTGGGGAAGGGAGACAGGGAGGTGTGAATGTAAAATTCTAATATGTTCTGAACAAAGTACCTAATCTGGGATATTTTGTGCATGGCCATGGAGTTTAATCTTACATCCATTTACAGGAGAGAAGATGACAAAGCTCACGCAGCAGGGCCGAGAATTAGAGGGAATGTTGCTGTCAGGGGAAAAATATTATTATTATTTTTAAATATAGTACTGGAGGAGAGCCTTGTGGGTACCTTGGACCATCAAAAAGACGAAGAATTAGGTCCTAGAGCAGATCAAGCCTGAGCTATTTCTTGAGGTAAAAATTATTAAACTGAGACTATCATACCAATTGGGGCCAATTGCAAATAGGCGAGATTTTCTGGAAAAGTCAATAATTCTAGGAAAAGTTGAAGGCAGCAAGAAAAGAGGATGACCAAATAAGAGACAGATTGATTATATTAAGGAATTCACAGGCCTGATTTTACAAGAGCTAAACAGGACTATTGAGCACAGGACATTTTGTAGATCATTCATTTATGGGATCACATAAATCAGAGGCAATCTGACAGTATTTAGCAACAACAGATATATCTAGAACGTAGGTACAGCAACAATTAAAAAAATCAAACATGGCCAGTACTGTATTGAATTTTATTTTCAACAAGAACTTTATATAATGTATGAAAAATGGGGGGAGGGGAAGAAACTCCAATAAAAGGGTATTGCACAAATGTTATGCATTGTTTTATAATTATGACTTGTGGAAAGATGCTGGGGTCACAGGAAAGAGGGAATAACATGGCAAAAGGCGACATCTGGAATGTAGCACCACTAAGGGAACCTTCCTGTACCTTTCATGCACTGTATAGACTCATGTGGAGTATCTGTCAGTGTCCCAGATGCCATTTCAGGAAAATGATGGACAACAGGTTTGTTGATGTGCTGTTCAATGACCTGCATCAATCTTCAGAATAATTTACTGTCTATATCAGACAGATCATTATGGATGAGTTGCGCACTATCTATCAATCAGCTCTGCTCCTCCTGCATATTCCTATATCTATCATTCAAAAAAGGAAGAACTGTCTCTCAAGATGCTTCCACTGCTGTGTCTGTGACATCAATATGTGTTGCTCAAGATGTAAGAGAATTATTAGACTTGCATGATCAAAAGGAAGAGATATCCTTACCATCTCTCTCTCTGTGTGTGTCTTCTTCCCTTTCTTTAGGAAGGAGATATTTTAGTATGTAAGTCTTTGGATAGTTAAACATAGAAGTCTCATAAGTGTAATATAAATTACTTCATTAATGGTCAATTAATGCAAATAAATAAGTTAATGCAAATGAAGAAGCAAGTGCCACATGACCTCTCTAATAAGGCAAACTTCAACAGGATGTTTAAGGGTCTACCCCCTTCTGTTTCAGGTCTGAGGTTCTGGAAGTCACTGCCCTGAGAGAAAAGATTGATTCAGACATCTGAAAACAATATTTTACTCCAACAGGCTTGCTTATGGGGTGGTTAGTTCTTACATTTTAAAATCCTGTTTTAACTGAGGAAGTTTCTTTTAGATTAGAGTTTAACTTTTATGACTCTGCTAATTGTATGCTTGTTCTAAACTGTAGCATCATTCAGCACATCTTCATAAAAGATAAGGTAGGATATCAATATATAAATGACAGAAAAATTACCCCTTCTAGCAAATTTACCACTGAATTTGCATAATGTGAAAAATATGAGGGCAGTGGTCCTCCCCAAGTACTTTTTCTTCAGAACAACAGGATAGCAAATGTCAAATAGAAACTACTCCACTCTCCAAAACTGGTAATGACATAAATGAGCTGAAGCTTTGAGGGCAAAGGCATCAGTTTGAGAAAATCCTGGACTCTTGAGTTATTTTCAGCATCACCAAGCACAAAAAATATATAATATATTAAAGATGAAGAAGGTGATCATGGTACTGCAGTTCTAGTAGTTATGGGGTTTATGGCTGTCTTCATGCTATTTAATGCTCCATTTCAGTCCATAAGCTGAAATATAAGCATATACGTAAAAAAGAGATTCAGGTGCCTCAGATCAGAGAAGTCAAGTTAATTGACAAACACGTGTCTTTTTAACGTAGAAATTCTGTAGTTACACCAACATTTCTGGGCAAGGAGAGACATATCGGCAGAGACTACCTTTCTGTGCTTTTTCATGGGCCTTCTGTTCCCAAACCTTTTGCTGCAAGAAGATTCTGTGAAAAAGAGAGAGTATTCCATACCTTTTTTTAACCGCAAGAGAAAACGTATCTTCACCATTGGCTCGCTCTTATGCAAAACCTTCCCCAAAGAGTCTTGTGTCTAATATTGCCATGCCACCTGGCAAATACATATTTCCTCTCACTGCCTTTTAACTCCTGTGTTTTACTATGAAAATGAGAGCAAGCATGAGATTACACTGCAAGAGAGCCTGAAGATGTAGGGCAGATTAGAGCCCCTTGGCCATGAGGGGGTCAAAAGATGAGGCTGAGCTATAGAAATGCTTCCCCTGTATCACAGTATGACTAGCCAGGGTTTGTGAGATTTCCTCAGCTAATTAGAAGCAGTATTACAAAATTATAGGCAGCACTCTGAACAATGAGCCCAGACCCTTCTCCAGAACAAGTGGCGGCCCAACTTTTCTGTATTATATCCCCTTTTTGATTTTTCAAAATGCCCCCTGCCCCTCCATCTCTTCTTTATCATTCTCTGACCCCTTTTTAAACAAACAAACAAATGTTCTGTGCTTTCAAGATGAAACTAAGTTACAGCAACCCTAAGAGGGCTTTCAATGTGAAAGTGAAATAAATAAGGAGTGGTTTTATCAGTTCCACTCCCCCAGTAACTTTCCATGGCTAAGTGGGGATTCGATCCTAGGCCTTCTGAGTCTGAGTCCATTACTCTATCCACTGCACAATGAGCATCCTTAAATATCAATAATAATAAGAAGAATAAGAACAAGAATAATATCAGTACAAGAACTTTGTAAAAATGTTTTTAAAATAAGGAAACAATGATTTTTTTTTCTGTGATAAAAGTAGACTTTACCTTAAATAGCAGAAAAAAAAACAAATCTAATGTGAAGATAAGATGTTGTAATACCAAGCATTGGTCAATGGTAGATCAACCTTCCCTGAAGCCTGTCTGCTCTTCTGCAAGTATCTTATCCTGCTCCAGCCAATCTTTGAATTTCCAATATAAGTGCCTGGTATATAATGTACATATTGTGCTAAGGAGACTAATAAGCCTGTAATTTGCAGGGTCATCTCTCCTTCACTTCTTAATAATGGGGACTATGATAGCAAATCCCCAGTTTTCTGGAGTTCGGGCAGTAGCATCGATACACTTGAATAGCGATGCTAGAACCGGAGCCCAAAATTCTAGATTATTTCTGACTGCCTCTGGAGGAATCAGATCTTCTCGGGGAGCTTTTCCCATTTTCATCTGGGCTATTAAATTGTGTATTTCAGAAGTTGACACTGGTGACCATAGTGGAACATCTTCAAGTGTGCTATTCCATCTCAACTGGGCTGTATCTGGATCTTTATATAAGTCTCAAAAGTGCTTCTCCCATGTCTCTGGGTGGATATAACAATCTGGAAGTGTAGGCCCAGAGGTTGGAGAGATCTTTGTCAGCCACCAGAACAGAGTCAAGTCCTTAGATTTTTGCTGCTTGAATCAATTTTTCCCAATTTTCTTTCTGTGCCTGTTTTTTCTTTTGCACTAGTAGCTTTTTATAGATTTTTTTCTCTTTCAGAAGGGTTTGGACTAATTTCAGATCCGAACTTAATTTATAGGCTTGGTAGGTGCTCTGTAAGACTTTTTTAGCTAGTACACATTCCTTGTCAAACCATGGCTTCGAATTTGGATATTGCCATTGTTGGGTCGTTTTTGCCTTACCAGTAACGAAGTGTTTCAGCTCGCAGATCAGCTCCTCCTTCTCAAAAAATATACCTCTGATAAAGCAACCTCACTCCATGTAGCTTTCATAGATCTCAAGACAGCTTTTGACTCAATATCAAGGGTCAAATTATGAAAAAAACAACTAGAGGCTTCTAATATTGATAGGTGTCTGCTTCAACTTATCAGGCTCTCTATATAAATACCTCACTTCAGGTAAGATGTAGTGCTCACGGCCATCTTACTAATGCCATTCAAATCCAAAAAGGAGTCAAACAAGGCTGCCTTCTGGCTCCACTTTTGTTTAACTTTTACATTGATTCTATGGTGGACCAGTTAAAAAATATCGACTTTCATCCCCCTCAAATCGCAGGGAGGCATATAACAACATTACTGTATGCCGATGAGTCAGCTATCATCTCTAGGACCCCAACTGGGCTTAGAAGAGCTTTGCAAAGGTTGCCTTTATATTGTGAGCAGGAAGACCGAATAATTAATTTTCAAAAAACAAAAATCATGTCTTTTGCCAAAAGGCCAATAATGCGAACATGGATGATAAATCAGCATAGAATTGATCAGATCCACCAATTTAAATATTTAGGTGTCGTTTTCCAATCTAACGGCTCTAGGAAAGCACACGGTGATTATGTGGCATTAAATTCCCAGAGACGTTCTGCTGCAATATTACAATTTATGAGAACAAAGGGGGGCATTACATTCCCTCACCCATTAAATTGTTCCATGCAAAAGCAGTAGCCCAGCTACTGTATGACCCCCACTTGGGCCCCTTCCCAAATATTGCAACCCTAGAACGTGTACAATCAAAATTCCCGAGGGCAACATTAGGCATCTCCAGAGATGTCGCCAATGTAAAACTAAGATTGGAAACTGGTCAAATTAAAATCGAAGCCAGGATATGGATTGCAATTCTCATGTACTGGCTCAGACTGTCTTATCTCCGTATTGGTCTTGCACCATTGATCCTGCAAGACAACTTTAAGTCAAAATGGGTTCAGTTAATTGAACAAAAAATAGCCTCTTTGGGTCTCTCTAGGTTGACTCTGTTAACCATGGGAATGGAACAGGCAAAGAAAATAATCAAGCGGCATTTTGAGGACATTGAGAGACAAAATGATTTAAGCTGTGCCCCAGAATTCTACCTTAGGGAGGACAGCTTATACAAGGTTACAGCAGCACCTTATTTTGCCCAGTTGGAGCAGCCCAGGCATAGAAGGGCATTTACTCTGGCCCAGCTAAACGCACTACCTTCAGCAGTGCAGGAGGAATGATAGAAAAAGATCCCCTGGGCAGAGCACCTTTGCCCATGTGGAATGGAGCACACACAAACAATTGAACACGTCCTGTTGCGGTGCACATTTTACAAGGATATACGTGAAGAACTTGTCTCCCCTCTGATTGGCCGATTTCCCGGTTGTACAGAGCAACAATGTATGCCTGTGCTGCTGTCTGACTCCAATCCCATTCTTACACATAGTGCTGCCAAATTTCTTGCTGCTGCAATGGGCATTAGAAAAAGGAACCTAAAAGTGGACGAGCCTCTGTAGTTAGAGCATGGTTTGCCAGAAATTCTGGAATTGCTTTAGGGGAGATGTTTTGATGCTGTTGTTGTTCACCTCAGAACTGAGTATTTGCATTTGATCCCAATATTTTCGTACACCTCTGTATATTTATATATTTATATATTTCGATGTTTTATTTGTGGCTGGTCTTTGACCGTAATAAAGTTTTGTCTATCTATCTAATGTGAAGGGCAATGCTACATCTTACAATTTTGCACATCACCCTAGAATTTATTCAGCTATACTTATGGCCTTAGGCGAAGATGCACAGTTCCTGCGTACCCCCAGAAGAAGGGAATGGTAAACCAATTTTGAGTATTCTCTACCTGGTGAACCCTGCCAAAAGTCAGAATTGACTTGGTGGCACATAATAATGGTGATAATCACTACAGAATGGTCTTTATAGTGGAAATGATAACTATAACAACTAAATATATAGATATATGAACATGATGAGTCTGAGTGCTGGCAAGGTCCAGTCGGTGCCATCTGGTTTTTTTAGGGTTATTGTTGCTGGCTTTAACGTTTCTATTTTTGTTTTTGTTTTCTATTATATGTGTTGTAACCCACCCAAAGTAGTGCTGTGACAATAATGGAAGTTGGATACAAAATGAATAAAATAAAATAAATAAATTGTTGGAATATTTTCTGGTTTCAAAAACTATTTCTGCATTTTAAGGTAGTTTAGAGACATTTGATAGGAATTTCCTGGGTTTTATTGCCGCATCTGCTCTGAGTGGCAAGGGAAGTACATTTTGCTTTCTCTTTTGTATATTTAAAAATATTTTCAAGTTGCAGTACCAGAATCAGCCACTAACTCTAGGTGGCATCAGAAGGTGATCTAACAACTGGCAACACAACTGCTGATGACACAGAATGGACTGAACTGCTTTTGTACCCTGAGGAAGGATAACAGTAGTAATAATCGACCTGTCCTAAAGTAATGAGTAATTCCACAAGTACTTCTTAAATAATATTCTAACTTCTGAGATAGGCAGAGCCTATTTGAGCCTTATATGAAGAAAGTGATGGAGACTAATGTACTGGTGTGGGGAAAAACAGTGTTTACACAAAGAGAGACACAGCCAATCATTCTGCCCAATAGATATATATATATATGTGGGGAGCCATTAACACGTACAAACACAGAGAAGGCCTCTGCATCTGGTAAGGAGCAGGCAGAAATGGGATGACTGAGAGGAAGCTGAACCTGAAATGAGGCAACACACTATTTGCTCTTATGGATGAGGTGTTACTGGACCATTGGCTTTTCCAGCACCATGATACCAAATGAAGAGAATGCCATAGGGCAGTATAGCAAATTGCAGCAAATTTTGGGCACTCAGGAATCACTTCTCAAGAGATACTGGCCTGTGGTATTCACACCATGACTTTAGTTGCCTATAGTCCCTTTTCTCAATCCAGCCATGCTGACATCTTTCAGATTTTGTGCCTCGTTCTCAGGGTCTTGGATGAATCCATATGGTGTCTGACACAGGTGTGAGAAAACATGTGGCTGTGAATTTTATTTCAGACTCCAAGCCGGACTCAGCACTTGTGTCGCTCTGTGATTTACCAGGAGGCTCCCAAACTATACAAGCAATCCTGAACTTGTTTTAAAGCAGCCATCAATGATGGCAGCTGAGGGGAATAAAGCAGAATATTGTGGTACATCATTATCAGAAGAAGAAGAGCTCTGATATACTGTATATATAGGGGAAAATATTGTCTGAAAAATAGGGTAGATAAAATTAATGACAAATGAAGCAGGTCAGACCTAAAACAAAATGATAATACAGTTCTGTACAATCAATTGAAGGGAACATAGGGCTCTGAATTCTCCTCAAACATCTATGTCAAGAGCAGTCTTCAACAAATTAACTTGCTAACAGGCCAGGGAGGAAAAAGTATTTGATTCTAGCAGGGATATTGGCAAGTCTTTGGGTCTGAGTCCCAAGCCTGAGACTCCTATTAAAAACAAGCTTTGTTTTCTCCAGAACAAAGAGAGGGGGCAGGTGAGTTCTAAATCGTGACTTGAGTCTGAGTCATTGGGGGGGGGAATTGAGTTGAGTCACCAGTGCAACTTAACTCTGACTTGACAGCAAGTCAAGAATGCTCAGGTTGTGTCATAGTAGCTAAATTAAGCTGTCCAAAAACCGTGATGAAAAGTTTTAGAATAAAGTATTTCCTCTAGTTTTTCCATTTCTTCCCCCACCTCCATAAATGATTTCTGACTGGTGGATGGCATGGCTGCACTATTACCAATTTCTCATTTATGCACAATAGTTCCTTCCTTACTCTTCCATATTAGCGAATTTCTGTCGTGTAGTCTCTCCCCTCCCCCTTAATGTGGAGCTCAGCAACAAGAAGCAATTCCTACTAAAGCAAAGGACTAGAAACAGAGTCCCCTTCTTGGGGTAAATAGAGGCTGAGAATGTACCAGAGAAGCTGCGAGCAGTACTATCAAGAGGCTAAGCTACATTACATGTCCAGCTTTCTAGTAGGACCATCCAGAACAGAATGGTGAAAGTTTTATCAGTAGTACAGAACTGGTAGTTCCAATAGTGATGGCGCTGATGAATTCTCGAAGGGCAGCTACTGGAGAGCAGCTGTAATGGAAGCATACAGTGGTTGAGGATCTTTCAAAGATGAATTAATTCTAGATAGTACTGAACAGAACGCAAGTTAGCTCTTGTTAACACTCTGCAGAATAAAGCAAATGTACACCACTTCCCAATATTCTATATGGGGTTAAGCATTAAAAAATAGTGATTACAAAATAATTACATAACTTTAACATTGGCAGTGAAGCATTCAAGATTGTTAAAAATTTCCTATACCATGGTTCTCTCATCAATTTTAAAAGGAGGCAGCAGTCAAGAAATCAATTGATGACTGAGATCTGGAAAGGGAGCTATGAAAAAACAAAAAAAAAATTTAAGTATAAGGATGGAAACGAAGAAGAAAAATCATCCATAATACGATATTCCCAGTTACTATATATTTATGTGAAATCCAAACAATTAATATCACTGACAGGATGAAACATGTACTCATTCAAAATGTAGTGGGGGGTAAGCTTTATAGAGACCATGAACTGCCATATTAAAAAAATATCTATGTGTCTATCTCAAATCACAGTTGAACTCTCACTGGAAGGGAAAATGACTAAACTAAGGCCATCATACTTTGGACATATGAAAAGATGGAGAAAAGATAATGTTAGGAAACATGGAAGACACGAGTCAAAGAGAAAGACTGAACATGAGAAAGCAATGCTTTTTGGTCCCAAGACCTGAACAAAGCTGTTAATGATAAGACCTTTTGGAAGTCATGAATTCACAGGGATATCATAAGTGACTTGATGGCACATAACATAAGAAACTAGAGTAGAACCTGAACTCAAATTATGGAAAGATGTCTGACTTGCAGATATTTAACAACAGTCTTCGGAAACTTCAAGAGGTCCGAAACACAGAACCCAGACTGTAAACTGGGGTTGGTTACAAGGATTGCATAATCCCCAGTTAGAGCAGTTCCACTGGGCACAATTCAAAGTGCTGGTTCTAACCTATAAAGCCCTAAAAAGCTTAGGTCCAAGCTATCTCAAGGACTGTGTCTCCCCTTATGAGCCTATTCAGATGTTAGGATCATCGGGAGAGGCCTTTCTTTCGGTCCTACCACCTTCACAGGTGTAGTTGGTGGGAACAAAGTAGAGGGCCTTCTCTGTTGCTGCTCTCAGACTTTGGAACTCAGTCCCACAGAAGGCCAGGCTGGCCCCATCTTTGCTGTCCTTCCATAAGCAGGCAAGGACCTTTCTCTTCAGGCAAGCTTTCTCTCAGCAGCTACCGTATTTTTCTGTGTATAATACAGCCCTGTGTATAATGTACTTTGATTCCTGCTTTTCCCTTCCACTTTCTTGCAAAGAAAGTTATATCCTCCTCCGCTTTCTTTAGAAGAAAGTGGAGGGGGAAATCAGGAATTGCTTTGATGAATCGCTTTGATGACTCCTGCTTTCCCCCTCCACTGAAGAAAGTGGAGGGGGAAAGCACTTTCCTTGCAAGAAAGCACTTTATTGTGAGAAAAGTGCTTTCCCCCTCCACTCTCCTCGCAAGAAAGTGGTTTTCCCCTCCACTTTCTTGCAAGGAATTTCTTTCTTCACAAGAAAGTAGAGGGGGAAAGCAGGGATCAAAGCTCTTTGATCCCTCCCCCCTTACTTCCATACATAAGATGACCCAAAATTTTTAATCTATATATTTTAGAGAAAAGTATAGTCTTATACATGAACAAATACAGTAGCTTCCTGAGTGGCTGTGTTTTTTTTTAAATGGATTGTTGTATCTTCTTGCTTTGAATGTGTTTTGGGTGGTTTGTGTTTTTTTTAGTGTGGTATCTGTTTGGTCCTTTTTAATATTTGTATAGTTACTGTTTTTAACTTTAAATATTGTCTTTTAATTATGTGATCTGCCTTGAGTCCTTTTTAAGGAGAAAGGTGGAGTAAAAATATTATAAATAAACAGGAACACAAAATAACTCTCTCTCCCTCCTACAGAGGAGTATGTGTCCTCTTTGTGTGATTTTCATTCTACTAAAAAAGAAGACTTGGGGCAAAGACTCTGCAAATAAATTTTGTATAGAAGGATAGTGTGTGCTATTCAATTTTAGAACTCAGAACAAATTCCTAAAGTCAAAATTCTTTAATTCAAAATCTCCACCTATCCTAACACAGACAATTAAAGGGAAGGGGGCTTGTAGGTTCCCTTTGACTCACTGAAGGAAAGGGATGATATAAATGTATTAAATGAAACGTAAAATAGTGTTTCAGGGAACAATTATTCTACACTATGTGAACAGACGTACGCACATAGGTCCATGGGCTCTTTTGTCCCCACCACTTTGCACAGGTACAAGGAAGAAATCAGAAGCTTCCACATCCAATATCTGAGAATATAGTTCATTCCTGGTTTGTTCTAACAAACCATAATTTAAAGCCAAACACAATTTAAGCAAAATAGTTACCTGTGCTTCAATGTAACATGAACCTGTTGGGGCTTCTGACCATAAAAGCTATAAAGGAGGGGAAAGGGAACATGTATATACTTGTGATTCAGGCAGCTTTGTTCACATAGCAGGAAAAGATTATTCCAAATATTTTTGAACCACTGATAATGTACAGTCCCCCAAATATGAAAAAGCAACAAAATTTCATTCAGTCGGAATGCACCCAAAAGGATGTGGAAAGCAGGTTGCAAAGAAAAGCAGTGCAATTTGTTTTCCTACTACCACTGAAGTGAATGTAAACAAATGTGTTGACAATTGTGCTCTTTTTTTAGTAAATGCATAAATTGGGGGGGGGGAGTTTAAGTACTCATGATCTCTACTCAAACAATATGGCAGAATTTTTCTTCAATAGAAGGAAACAAGTGCTAAGTTATACTAGCATGAAAACTATGTAATTACACTTCTAATTATCTATTTTTATTGCCTGCCAAACATCTGCACACAATCACCTTTAGCAAGTGTTTGGTAATCTAACAGCTGCAAAAGTACTTTCATATCCCTGTGTTTTCTACATCCCTGCTATCACCTCTCAACTCACCACAATACAGAATTTGTTTTTCATAAGTTGTGAAATGCATCCTTAGGCTTAGATTTTACAGAGTACCTTGCTTCAAAAACAGATTAACATCAACTTCCAAAAGCATGACAGTACCTGAGAGCATGGTTCTTTGTTAGCAATGCCCAATAAGGGTCCTTCATCGCTTACAGAATGATTTGTGTTTACACCCCACCAAACTGTTGTGCTTTAAAGGTCATAGCCTGAATGCACATACATACCAAAACCTTCCAAAATTATTCCATACTAGATCTGCAGCAGTAAAAATTAGAAATAAAGTTAAACCTTCTCTAAATCATCAGACCACACCCTTTCCTTGCATTCCTTTGCTCAGCAGTTCCTCAGCTAGATAGCTAATCTCTTAGACCTTGAAAAATGACTAAAGAAGTTATTGTTAAATTAACAGCACACAAAAATCTATTTCCTTTAAAAAGGGGCTTTTGACCAAACCATAACTGTAAAGAGTGGGAAGATACATTTTCCCTAGCAGGAAAAAAAGAGAAGACTTTCTCAATACCGAGGTGCAATTCTATGTGTGTATATATGTGCGTACACTTTATTTAGAGAACCCTCTGAAGTCCAGTGTATTTAGAGGTTAATCATGACAAGAATTTTTTTTTTAAAAAAAAGCCCCTTCTATATACAGCAAAGAATGCAGATTATTTGATTTCCATGAACTTTAACAGGATTTTAAAAACCTCAGTGATTAAAGATGGTATCTAGTATCAGAAATTCTGATTCTTAAAAACCAATCCATGATCTTCAGAGAACTTCCTTCTCCTATGTTACAGTGCTCTTATGAAAGTGCTCTTGAGACCCCTCAAGAAACTAGATAAATAGCTATAACAGCTGACACAATGTGAAATGGGTACCTTGTGAAATGGGTGACATCAGCCATCCAAGCTGATTTTAGAAGAACACAAATGCATTTTGCTGGATTTGAAAGAAACAACAGGAAAAGGAACAGTGCTTATATATTATGTAGCAAGCTACCGTATTTTTCGCTCCATAAGACGCACCTTTCCATAAGACGCACCAATTTTTTAGGAGAAGAAAACAGGAAAATATAATCAGTTTTCTTCGCTCCATAAGACGCACAGACTTTCCACACCCCTGTTTTGTGGGGAAAAAGTGAGTCTTATGGTGCAAAAAATACAGTAATTATGTTTGTCTTTGTAACAGCAAAATATAGCTTAGAGAGCAGGGCTTTTGCAAGTTAAAGGAAAAGTGATAACAAGGGAAAAAATTAAGTCACTACATTTCACCAGAAAAAAAAAACATTTGACAATCTGAAGACTGCATGACCAGAATACAATGAGTAGACAAGACTAATGGATACAGTGGAGTTACAGTTATATGGCCTCATTGTGATATGTTTATCCATGTGCATATTCTTCTCTTGGTTGCTGGTGTGAAGCTTAAAGGTACAGTATTTATATAAGTATATGTGTTTGGGGTTGTCTGTGTGATAAACTGAACACAAATGGTAACATGAAAATGTATATTCTACCATCGGTTGCCCAAAAATCTGAATGTTCACAATAATTCACACAGAAAGAACAAGAACAAACAATAATGACAAGCATGTACATCTAAGAAACAATATAACAAAATGGCTGTATCACTTACACATATAGCATTAAATTCAAAAAAGAGAAAGGAGTTTGCCTTTTATAAATGAATTATATAACCCAAAGAAAATGTTCAAAAATATTAAGAAGTACATGTATGCCTGATGAAAAAAATGCTACATTATAACACTAGCTAAAGACTCTTTAAATTGTTCTAAAAGGGTCAGAAATAGCACTCCCTCCCCGAAACATCAGAAATTCACTGCATAGTGTGATAATAAAAGAGCCTTGTGATCAGCTGAAAATAAACCTGCAAACCCTAGCCTCTAATTTTCATATGGCAACTGTGTAATATTTTGCAAAGTAAAATTGACTGAGATGGAAACTATTTTGCATGGTAGAGTGGCGATGGCTAACAAATGAGAGTTTTTTGGGCTGAATGTTAGTCCCTTGCCTCATCTGCCACCCCTAATGACAGCAGCCACCTGCTGTTTTATTGTCACAGCTGGAGCCAGTTCACACTCCTTGGTGCTGAGCTCTGCCCACAAGCGCCAAGCTCTCTCCTCGCCTCATTACTTTGATGAACTTTTTATGGTCAGCACCCATGAAGACCTCATCTAGGACTATGCAACCTAGACCGACTTCAGGGAGTGCTTGTAGCTAACGCAAGATGATAACACAGTGACACTGAGCCTGCGCCTGTCTGTCACTTGATTCCAGACGAAAGCATCCTCTGTCTTTCATTCTCTTGCAAGGTCTTCAATAGGTAAAAATGCCATGAAATCCTCAAACCTAATATAAACAATTCTGCCTCTCCTCTCTGAATAATACAGTCATCATGGTAAAAATGACACTTCCGGATGCTTTTTTAAAAAGCCCAAATATTTGCTGTTTTCAAAAGGAGTAACAAATTCTATGCATCCTGTCAGCACCAACACACTCCCGTTAGACTTTTTCTTGTAATTTTAGGCATACCTACAAAATTGGCCACCTCTGTTTCATATCTTTAATGACACTGGTTCTAATGAAAATTTTAACTCCTAATTCAAATTCAGGACCCATTGTGTCCCGGATGGCAAATATAGTTTGGAATAAACATATATATTAGACAATAAATATGCTACTATGCTATCAGGATTAAACAACAGCTCTTATGCAAATTATTGGCAACAGTCTAGTACTAACTGAACAAAAACTTTCATAAATATTAATTGAAATTTTATTCCAGCAAACTGGGGTTTACAATATTTCAGCACTAATGTTTTCAATATGTATCATGAACATTTCCACTCAGGATGGATTTATCAGTAAGTTTGGTGCTTGATGTCTAGCGTTTAATCCAAGGGTTTTTTTTTCTATTGGGTAAAATAATCTTTCAGGTGTCAACATAGCTTTACATTTGTCTGTATTTACATATCACCATTAAGATTAATATATGAGCTATTAATAATAATTTCATTAATACTCTGAAACCATCAAACAATATTTTGATTTTTGAATGCCTGACGGCGATTATAAACCTAAAAACCAGAACATTTTCAGTATTCATTGTGCAGCAATCCAGCTGATCAGACTTGACAAATTCATGCAATGCTATAAGTCATTAAACATCATGTGGAAATTCTGCTTTCAAATGCAGCTGTCTTTTTTGCATATGTAATATAACATCTATTACTGTAACCACTCTTCTCCTCTACTGACTGCCTTCTTTCCAGTATGCTGCATTTCATTTTAAAAAGTACTGCACACATGGTTCCCCAAATCCAGATTCTTACAGGTCTTGATTTAAAAGGGGCTCTGAATAGCCACAGAAATAGGAAGTACCTTTAACTCAAGCTGATTGATCATGTAGGGCTGAAGCTTAGAAAATGATTTCTGAAACTTGCATCCAAATCCAGTATTCTACTAAAGCTGGTACGTCCTGGTATCTTATTTCAGTTAGAAATCTCATAACTCTTTTTCCTTTCTGTTGTTATTATTCCTTAGTTTATTTACTTAAACAATTTGCATAATCCCATACAGATTTCCAAAACATATAACAATAAATAGTCAACCCTCCACTTGCAAATAGAAGCCATTGGCAATGGTGCGGCTAAAAAAATATTGTAAATAAAAAGTAATCCGTCCCGGAAGGAAGTAGAATCAGCATTTCCCATAGGAATGCACTGAAAACCAATTAATCCGTTCCCGCTGTTTTTGATTCTTGGGTCGAGAGGCAGTTTGTAACTCGAATCATTAATTCCCATAGGAACTAATGCAAAGCCGGTTAATCCGTTCCTACCACTGGGGCAGATTTGTTTTCTTTTTTTCCTTTTAACCTAAGATGACTTAGGTTAAAAAAAAGGAAAGAAAAGAGGGAGGGAAGGAGGGAACAGACACCTTTTCAACATAACACCTTGAAAAGCACCTTTTCAGCCAAGACAAGCACCTTCTGGGAAAAAACCAAGCACCTTTCAGACAACAAATCACCTTGACAAGCACCTTTTCAAGCAAGACGAGCCAATACAAGACCTTTTGGGGGGAAAGGGGGGCAGCAAAGGAGGAGGAAACACCTTTTAAAAATCAATTTTTTAAAAAAAGCCAAAAAATAAAAATACAGTCCATACAGCACTGTACCAGGCAATACCAGGCAGTCTGAAGACTGTCTCCAAATCTACTCTCAAAACACTGGGAAGAGCAAGGAAGCAGACAGGCACCCTCTTCACTGGCCAACGGTTAACTGAAAGTTCAAATTTTGCACTTTCCCCACCTCCCATGTATTTTTTTCGGTTTGTAACTCGAAGCAAGTCGAGTCAATATTTTTCTATCAGAGCGGTTTGTAAATCGAAATGTTTGTAACTAGGGCCATTTGTAAGTCGAGGGTTGACTGTACTGTGATGCTGAAAGGTCTGGTTTGGATTTGTATTGCAATCATTCTATCATTTTTGAGACTGTATCCCAGTACAGCTTTTCCCACTCTTTTGTTGACTATGAGGGCTACTCCATTTCTTCTACGGGATTCTAAGACAATGTTTGGACAAAAGAATGAATAGATACTCATCTGACATCAGGAATGGAAATACAGAGACACCAGTTTCAGATCATTTTAACCTCACAGAACAGTCTGTGATGGATCTCAAACTGGCTGTTGTAGAGAAGAAGAAAAAAAGAATTACAAAGAGAGATTCAAATGGAAGACAACAAAAACTAATTGTAAACAAATCTGAGTACATCTGTAAGGGCTTCAATAGAGATCAAGGCTTCTTAACCCCCTACATACATTAATAACCCAGTTTTCTGTAATATTTTGTGGGTACAAAATAAAAGTCTCTCTTTACAGAATCTGACCTCCGTCCCATAAACAACTGTTCACATTCCTGCATAAAGGAAGTCTACCTAGATTATCACCTCCAACTACAATAAATCAACAGGTTGACAATCCCTTTCATGTGTTAATGAAATGGCTGAAATCAAGTAGTAAGGCACAATAGAGTACTTTCACCAGAAGGAAAGTACTTTTGTATCCCCAATTCAAAATGCCAAGAAGGGCCTGATAGTGTTGCACAATATCATGTCCATGATGCTAGCAGGAAAAAGGATGCCAAGCTTTTACATACCAAAGGGCAACCTGAATGTTGACAATACCAACAGCCTCAGTCAAGATGGTTTTACAGAATACCCTCTTGTGCTCTCTATCATTTACAAAAAAGCGACACAAAGCAAGGAAAAAATCCAGAAGCAGACTCATTTTTGTTCATCAGTTAACAATTTGTCACCCAAACAGGAAGCAATTATAAGGATTGTTTTTGACAAGTCTGAATTATAGTGACTATCTGATACATCGGTGTCAAATTTGTTGCTGATCCTTCAAATTTATACTTCCTTGTTTGGGCTGCCCCCATTTTTAGAACTGCCTTACAGAATGTTGATTTGCTGTGCTGCCCAGTAATGTACCTGTATTTATGAGAAATCTCTACCTCCTTGTTAAAGATAACAGACTAACATGAACAGTTAGTCCATGACAAACAAGTAGATGTAGCTCTTAATGAATCATTCGGGGTTATTACTGGCTGCATGAAAAGTTCATTATTTGGCTGGCATTGCCCTTCCAGAAGTACACTGAAAGGTGCTAGCAAACAAGGAACAAAATAAAACAATGCAGCACCAGACTCATCCACTTCATGGACACTAACCCCTAGATGACAGCTAAAATCAAGGATATGTTTTCCGCACACATCTCAGTTTCTAAATATTAAGCCAAAAGAGGCTAGGCTAAACCTATGGTGAACAAGAACAACATACTGTATTTTTTGCACCATAAGACTCACTTTTTTCCCACAAAACAGGGGTATGGAAAGTCTGTGCGTCTTATGGAGCGAAGAAAACAGATTATATTTTCCTGTTTTCTTCTCCTAAAAAATTGGTGCGTCTTATGGAAAGGTGCGTCTTATGGAGCGAAAAATACGGTACCTTGCAAAATGGATTAATTCTATAGAGTGTCTCCTACTAGGGCAAGACTCTAGGCTGGGCCATCTGGAAGTCATTTAATAAACTCTGAAGTAAAGTAGGAAGATCAAAGAATAATCAAATGAATCAGCTGTAATTTTAGAAGAGGTAACCATGTTAGTTTGTGCTAGCATTCAGGCAAAACAAAAGAAAAATAAAAACATGAAGACGACAAAAACTTTGCTGCAGCTTAAAGACTAATTGCTATGTTTTAATGTGAGCTTTTGTGGACAAGTCCAAAACGATGTCTGAAGAAGTGAACTTGTCCATGAAAGCTCTCATTAAACTACAGCAGTTAGTCTTTAAGGTGCCACAACATTTCTGTGTTCTTTATGTTTTAATTTTCTTCAGCCTGATTTGCAAATAAAATTGGGCTTCTTGGACACCGGACAAATTTTGTGTGACTGTGGAGAAATTCAATAAATGCAACAGCACTTAAATGCATGCAGTTAATGCCCCACCACATCTAAAAGAGAAGATCTAGAAAATGGCTGAAATAATACTATTGAAGTAGCCCACTTCTGGTCAAAAACAGTTCAATTATCTTAACACTTTAATTTATTTTTAATTTTACTTATATTTCATACACATCCATAATTTTAAGTTCTGCAATGCTTAAAGGATAAAGGATTATGAATAAAGGAAGGAAGCAGAAACCGAAAAGTTGCTTTCTGGAACTGTGATCACAATTACTATTTTGGCTGATTGATTCTGGATGGTGTACTTCAAAAAGCAAATTGTCCAAGCTCTCCTATGAACCCCATTCTCTAATACAATATAGCTCACTAGAGTGAACAAAACACTAGCTAGTGTAAACAATGTTTTAGAAAGGATTCATGCTAAGAAGCAGTAGAAGTACAATATAGAAGGTGCCATATTGGACTGGCACTTGCTTTGAAAAATAGGAAAGCAAAGTAATCTGAGATGTTTTTGTTATAATAAAATATTGAATTTGTATCTCTGAAGCAAATGACATTTCTGCAAACTGCCCTCAACAGCCCCTGATTTTTTACTGGGAACCAGGTGACAATGTGTCATTTAAACAACAGCAGCAAGTTGCATTCCTTGTTGTTCACTAATCCAAAAATATTGCATACAAGAAGAAATACAAGCAATATTTCCTTAATTAGTAGCAATAGATAGATTGACTTGGCACTGTTTCCTGGGTTGGAGTGCCTGAGTGTGGAACTAGGAGCCAGCTATTCAAATCACCAGTATCTCCCCAAACAGAAGGCCAAAATTATCTGGAGTGTGTATACCTGAAGGAGTTACATGCCCTGCCACATGGCTGGCCTTGGACAACCTGCAGTGCTCCAACATGCCACAAGGATGGGGGGGGGCATTAGAAATCCCTATGAGTGTACCTGTAACCTGTAATTAATTTGATGGCACATAATTAATTGTAGGCAAACTATTACATTTTTAGTTTAAAACCTAGGCAAAAAGATTGCTGATATTCTGACAACAGAACCAAAGACATGGCAGGAAAGAAAGTCACCAGAGTAAAAAGGGAAAGTACCTGCAACAGCATTACAAATTGTTAATTTCGCAGAAGCAGATTCATCCACTAGTAAAATTCACTTTTTCATGCTGCATAACCACAATAAACCTCTACAGTTCTTCCAAGTTTCTTTCATACTCAAATATAGATAAAAACAAAACATTGACATTCATGTCAAGCCTTATGTGATTTGGGTCCAGTCTATCTCATTCTTCCATATGAGCCCACCAGGGCTTTGAGATCTCCTGGAGAGGGCCTTCATATGGTACAACCACATTCAGAGGCCAGTTGCTGGGGATTTAAGATAGGCCCTTCTCTGTGGTTGCTCCCAAGCTCTGGAACTCATCAAGAAAGGTTAAGCCAATCTCTCCCACTGTCCTTCTGCTGGAGGCAGATTGTTTTTATTTAGGCAGGTGTTCAGCAGTTAATGTGGGATGTGGTGCTACTGCAGGTTAAACCCCAGAAGCCTCTGTGCTGCAGGGTCAGAAGACCAGCAGTTGTAAGATCGAATCCACATGACGGAGTAAGCTCCCGTTGCTTGTCCCAGCTCCTGCCAACCTAGCAGTTCGAAAGCATGGAAATGCGAGTAGATAAATAGGTACCATCATAGTGGGAAGGTAACAGCATTCCGTGTCTAGTCGCGCTGGCCACGTGACCACAGAAACTGTCTATGGACAAACGCTGGCTCTGTGCCTTGGAAACGGGGATGAGCACCGCGCCCTAGAGTCGGACATGACTGGACTAAATGTCAAGGGGAATTTTTACCTTCACCTTTACCTCAGCAGTTAATAGCTGCAAACCACAAGATCTTAGCTGACATAGTGATTTCTTTTTTAGCAAAGCTAATGATGAGTAGTTTAATCAAGAGATTTCACATTGTTTAAATTTTATTTGTATTTTTAAAATAATTTTATAATTATAACTTAAAGAACAATGTTCTGCTTTAATGTTTGTAACTTTATTGTATTTTCTATTGTCTTTTAGCAGCATCATCAGCTACCTTGGGTCCCAGTTTGGGCATATAAATAAAATCAAATAAAAATGTAAGTTATGTTCTGTAGTTTCCCGCATGCCTATTCCAATGAACAGTACTGGAATCCTACAAAAATGTGTACAATAGCAAAACCTACAAATGTAAATTCCTTAGTATTATGATAAAAGTTGTACATATTGGCATTCCTGTTCTATTCTAAACTATACAGAGTTTATTCCCAGGATATTAAAAAATATGTATCTCACAAAACTGCTGGAAGATGAATAAACTGAATGTATGGATTACTTTGCCACTTCCCTATGTATTCATTCTGTGTGGATTTATCTGACATGCATATACACATACATCCCAATATAAGTACGTAAAGAAAAACAAAAAAAAGAGAAGATGTTAGTATATTGTACACCATATTAAGACTGTCACAGAATTTTGCGTGAGATAAAATTTCTGATCAAGTCGGAAGTGTAAAATTTCTTTCACAACATTTCAGAGTGCAGGAGTTATTGCCATTGGAGATACCTGCATGAATACCAATTAGAAAACTTCACAGATCTTAAAAATACTGACAACTCATTAGGAATTTACCACCATCCATGCTAAAAATGCATATTATACTTCAAGGAATGTGTTTAAATAGGCTTGTTAAAATTTACAGCTTTTATTAATTTGCCTATAAACTTAAGACGCAAGAAAATAATATGGGATGAATGTTACTGTCTTTAGTTAACTTCTGCTGTAGCTAAAATGCTTTGTAAGGTGCCAAATATTATTTTGCTGAAACTTTAAAAACCTGTACTTAGCAAGCACAAATTACATGTAGACACAGAATGTTATAAATAGGAATTCAGGCAGCTTGAACCAAAATAATATTTAATGGTGTAATTCCAACAAATCTACCCCTTAACAATGGTATGTCCTACATAATCTTTTCAATATTTCAAGAGCTAATGAATGGCATGATTTCAGGTGTTTCATCATGGACTGTCGTTTCCAACTACTGGAGTTGTTCAGTGATAGACAGTATCTTTCAAGTATCACTGGTTCAAAAACAAACTGGCAAAAATGATAACATTGAGATTTGAGTGACTATAAACTTCTGCAAGCCTGCAGAAGACAAAACAGAACTTGGCCTTCTGGAAGCACAACAATATGTGCAATATCGCTACTTGTAGTAACGTTTTGCTAAGAGGGCTGGGTACAGTGAATGCACACTGTACCTCTCAACAGAATGATCAGCTGACATCACTAGAGCGTGTGGGGTTGTTGGGGTTAAGTGTCCTGCCACCTCTGTGGCCATGAACATGCTGCACAGTCACACATCACCACCAAAAAGAGGGACTGTTAAACCATTTCTGAGTACTTTTAGACACAGAAAACCCTGGAAGGATCACTATGAATTGTCATCAACTTCCAGATAATCTCACCTGGATGACTGAGAATTTTCACAGATATATTGACAGCATATAATTATTACAAACTCATACCCTACTTTGAATCACTGCTGTTTTGAATGAATCTCCATTTAACTTAGTTTACCAAGGCTATTGAGAGGATACTGACCGGAGTGGTGTACATTAGACTTTTCCAAGCTCTGTGGACAAAGAATAAATGGAACCCTACCCCATACATTTCTGGCCTGCTTCTGTGAAAAGAGACAGCCAACTTTTAAAAAGATGGAAAGGAGAAATAATCTGAAATCAGCAACTTGTGTCTTTTTCCAGACATAGCAAGCATATGCAGTATTTTAGAAAGGCCAGAACAGCAATAAAAGGTACACAGTGGAAAACACTCACCTGAAGCATTATCCATAAACAAATATATAATCACCTGTGGCAGTGACCACCAACATATTCATATTTCATCTTTACAGATAACAAATACTTATGATTTCCCAATACATATGTACATATGGATGTATAATTATATATTGATTAGTTTAGCTTTTAGCATAACATTAATGTATTGAATTTTTTGAGAATAAAATTAGACACATACACACACACACACACAGAGACTATCAGCCTTATGAGTGAATTTATTTTCCCCAGCAGTGCTAAAGATATGCAAAATTTTCATTTCTTTCAGAGTTGCCTAGCGAATGATTAACACCACCTCTGCTCATTATCTTGCTTAACAAAACTTCTCTAAAAACAAATAAATCAAAAATGCCTCCAATGTTCCTGAATAAATAACTTACAAACCTGTTACATGGCAGCAATGGTATTTTAAAAAGCTTGTGCAAGCTCATTGTACAATTTTATTACAAAACTGCAATTTATAACAAAATTGTCTGCTTCCTCATTTTCTCCTCAACACATCTTAGTAGCCTGAGTAGTTATGGAGACTCTAAAAAGCAACCTATCAAAATATGTTAACTCTCTATCCCAATTGTTACATTCATTGCTAAGTATGAGATGGTTCGCATCATAAAAATGGCTTATCTCCTTCGTGCCCACATGTCCATATACCAATGTAATGTGGATGATGAAGACTGTCAATAAAATCAATAATTGGCTTGAGACTGGATGACTGAACATTCTTTGTAATTATTCACAAGGAGAAGGTGCTTTCTATTTCCAATAAAGATATTCTGACAGCTTCTAGACAATTTGAAACAAAACTGACACCCCCACTGATTTCGGTGCAGCAACCACATGTCACTGTAATGGACCAGCTTTATTTTTAAGCAAGTTTCTTTAATAACTTAGGGGCAAAACTAAAAGTATACTATTGCTCTCTCTCATTTGACGCTAGGAATTCAAATATTTTAGACTAGTTGGGTGTGGGGAAACAAGAACTTTGCCAGCCACCGTTTACTAGGTGAGCTGGGAAATTTTACATTGTGTAGTGCCCTGAAAGTCACATTTCAATGAAGAATCCAGGTTCAAACACCTATGCTGCTATGAAGCTCTTTAGATGGGCCAAGGTCAATTTCCTGTTGAGAAAATGACCAACATTGTAGCAGATGTGATAAAAGACAGTTCCAGATCTATCGGTAGATCTCAGGGTAATTTGTGGTAGCTAGGGATTTCTGTTTCTCAAATGAAACTTTAACAATAGAAACATCCATAAGGCTGCTGGAAAAAAAGGAAGTCTGAAGAGTGGAAGAAACACATATGGACCAGTTTTAAAATACAGTGAATGCCTGTGCTGAGAGATTGCACCAGTTTTCTTTAAGATGTCTATCTTGGCTTCCTTCCTAAACCACTACTATTTTGGATCCAGCTGATGGATATTTGGTCTGGATTGGATAGACATAGCAGATCCTGCAGATTTGAAATCTCCTCCACTCTACATGACTGTAATGAATCAAATGATTGCTCTATAAATTTGTAGCAAAAGTAGAACGCAAGCATAATAAATAAATAAGGTAAAGAAAGGGGACAATCAGTGCCACTAGCAGTATGAATTATCTTGAGGTTCATCATCATGACTCTAAATATTTGTATCAACAGACGAAATTATATAACCCAAGTTATATACTGGTATAACATAGCACCATTACATAGAATAGGAACTATCAACCTATATCCTAATATTTAGAAATTACGCTTTAGGACTGAATAATACATTGGAACAGAAAAAAATGGTTTTAAAAATTAAAGCTAATATGCCAAATAGTATCATCAGCCTTATGGTAGGAGATGAAGTGGAATAAGGATTCCTTTTTCAATACAACAATAAAAACTCCCTATGTGTCATCAAACTAAGACAGTTTGGTGTTACATTGCTGTGCAATAAACAGCCTATTGTGCTTGGAAAACAAATGTACACAGGGAAGAATAATTCCCCCTCAAAAGAAAAGTATGGAGCAGCAATTTTGTTATTCCTCCCAGCAAGTTTAACATGTAGATTCCAATAAAATTGAACCATTATCCCTGGCCAACTCCCAACAGATTTTTCTTAACACTGAAAAAAATAACTACACACAAATTAAAGTGACTAAAATATGCTTTCAGCTAACAGAGTAATATGGTAGCTATTCATCACCTGAAGTCATAAAACACTAGGTCTTGTCCTTAGCATATTCTAATGAAGCCTATCATGCAAATGAGAGTGACCTTTACTGTGCATTCTGCAAGTTCACATTTATGCATGGAGTATGTATAGTTTGCCAATACAAACTAGCCAAAGACTGCGTAATTACAGTAATCAATTAGTAGTTAGTGTCTCTCTGCTCATTTGCTGCTAATGTCAATGAAGCCATTTCACAGAGAACCACCCCGACAGCATCTTATTATTTTGTGATGGTGGTGGTGGCTGTAGTTCTCCAAAAGGAAAACACAACACAACCTATAGCACTTAAAGATGGAAGCATACTGCCGTTCTTCAAGATTCTATAGAAAAACGCTTTGATTTCTCATAGGCTACCCACGAGAAAAGTTCAATCTCCTTGAAGTGGCATTCAGGTTTTCTACTGGCAAAAATAAACATTAATATTGAAATATTGAAATGAAGGACACTCTCCCATGCAGTGGTTCAAAGAAAGTGTGGAAGACATGGTAGAACCTGGGTCTTCATTTCAACAGATGAGTAAGCAGGCCATAGCCTTTGCTCAGTAACAGTCTATTTTGTAGACAGTTATGGATAGGAAACATTACTGGAGGTGGTAATTAAAGTAAAAACTAATACTATCTCAGAGATGGGGGATTTTGTACTGAAATGCCATTTATCACAGCATACCACTCCACACTACTGAAATGAATTATCTTCTTTGCTCATATCTGTTTCTGGTTCCTATAGCTGCTAAGCTGAAATGAGAGACCACTTGCTGATTTTAATTTCATGATCTATTATTTATAAGATAAAGTAAAATAGGGGTTCATACATACTTCTTACATGTAATCTAAGATCAAATCAAAGTAAAACTGTATTTTGGGGCAAAGAACCAGCATTCTTTTTGATAGCATTTCTTGTAAACTAAATGATACCTGTAATTAAAAAGACATCCGTGGAACAGAACTTTGGAAATTAAAAAACAAATTATGTCATAATAAAAGAAAGCTATTGCCATGATACTTAATGTGGTCAGGCTATATGATTCTTTTCCCTTCTTTCTTTCTTTCTTTCTTTCTTTCTTTCTTTCTTTCTTTCTTTCTTTCTTTCTTTCTTTTTCTTTCTTTCTCTCTCTCTCTCTCTCTCTTTCTTTCTTTCTTTCTTTCTCTCTCTCTCTCTCTCTCTCTCTCTCTTTCTTTCTTTCCTTCTTTGTTTAATTTCTCTCATGACTCCCTTTTGAGGATCCAAGGTAGTTTACCAAAAAAAAAAAATCTTCCTAACCCACATAATTAAAAACCTTCAAGTTAACATTTTTAGTTTTTACTTTAAAATACAATAATTTTTTTAAAAATTAAAAACTATAAAACAAATTTTAAAAGGCCACTAAAGCTCCCTATCTCAATTGCCTGTTGATTTCCCAAAGACTTCTTTAAAGAGGTACATATTTAATTTCCGGTGGGAGGAAAGGAGGGAATGGGCCAAATGTTCTTTCCAAAGAAGAGAGATCTATAATCTGGGAGCAGTCAGAAAAAATGTCTTTAGCTGCCTAGAGTGGTCCACTGGTCCAGATAGGTGGGGTATAAATCAAATCAAATAAATAAATAACTAAATAAATTATGAAATAATAATAAATTATTGACAGAATATACTCCCCTGCTGATAATCTCAAGGTGGCTTGAAGAAGATACAAGTTAGCCTGGGCAGGAGCTGTAAAGAGCTTTAAAATTCATGACCAGTACTTTGAATAAGGCGTCAAAACAGACTAGCAGCCAGTGAAGCTGTTGTAACCAAAGCTGTGTGCTTACACAAGCCCAGTAACATGCCTCAGTAAAGTTTATTACAGTTGATTTAGTCATTTTTTCCTTTTCCTGTCCAATGTCAATGATTCTGACCCCGTTTTATTTTACATTACTTCTATGCCACCTTTCTCGCCCATAGGCACCTCACAAATAATGAAACTAATGAAAACAATATAATAACAAAAACAAGTAAATTACAATATTAAAAGTCCAAAATTTAAAAGAATTTAAAATTATATCTAGCCAATTCAGCATATGCTGCATTCCATAATACCCCCAACTTGCCAATTAAATTAGAAGCCTAATTGAAAGATCATTTGGCCCAAGGAAGGTCTTTGCTGGGTGGAAGGACAAGAAGGGGGGCGGGGTGAGGGGGGGCAGCACCCTAACTTCCAGGGGAGAGTATTCTTCAGACTGGGAGCAGCCACCGAAAAGGTGCTCCGCGGCATTACTTATCAGTTCCTGACTGCTTTAGAATTTATGTGATCTTCTGTTTGCCAGTTCACAGTTTCTGGGAACCTTGGGGAATACTCTTGATAGGCTAAACAGAAGAGCTTAGCACTTAGTACAGCACTTAAAGAAAAATATATGAGAACCATGGAATAAACTAAGTAGCACTTTTTCCAATTTGATCCTTTCCTTTTAAGGTTGCACAGTCCTTCCATGGACTTTCAAAAAAAGCTGGCATATCAAAAACATGCTAAGTAGGTCTCCACATTTAGAGGGGGCACAATTCTGTACACAAGAGTCTTGGTGGGTATTGCATTTATGCCCAATTGGCAAGCCTGCCAGTCTATTCGAGCTGGCCCCTATTCAACACCGAGAGCTGTGGCATGAGTTCCAAACCCGCAAAACTTTTCACAAACTCTTCTGCACAGGAATGCCACAGCTCAGATGGAACAATGCCAAAAATAATGCAATCTAGATAAGCAAAGGACATGTTGCACTTTCTGAACTTAAAATGCACACCTACAATTGCCCCTCTCTCCTAAGAAAAACACACACCATACTCATAAAACAACAGCAGCAGTAACAAAAAACATTAATTCCTTCCAGGAAAATCATCATCAAGTGATTGCAAAGGCAAACCATTAAATCAATAGACATTGTCAGCTTAAATGCTACATGATGTTTTGGACCCATCCGCCTTAGCCAGTACAGTCAATGGACAGTGATTATGCAGATCGTAAATTGCCCTATCTGCAAGGCACCAGGTTGGAAAAGGCTGTAGTAATGAATAATGCTTTTAAGTTGAGCAACCACGTGCAACACATGCATTGCCAATAAGATATTAATTACTCTGTACACAAATGCCAAAGAGTCAAAAAGAAACAAATGAACTACAATCATTTTTCATCTGTCCTCAGAACAGACTTCCTTCCCCTGTATTTGAAAGTCACCAATACAGTACATTTGAAACAAAGTAAGATTCCTAGCATGTCTTTTTTTGACTTAACACTTGGTATAAGTGTTACAATATGTATGTATCTTTTGTCCTTCAACGGCTGTATGGTTAGATTATGAAGAGATGTGAGAGTTGCTTTTTACAAAGTTACAGTTTGTCATTTTTGTGGCAAAGGGTTTCACTGCAAACGTTTGACAGTGGTGGTTTTGATGATGATGAAAATGGTGATGATGTTTACAAAACTGGGATGGCCTGACTTCTCTTAAAGATAATGCTGTTGGAACTTCTTCTCTTACAATGATTTTTTAAAAAATTTGCAGGATTTATTTATTTATTTATTTATTCTATTTATACCCCGCCTATCTGGTCATTTCGACCACTAGGATGATTGATAACGTACACAGAGATTCTGTGAAAGCAGAAGTTGTTACAGAACTAAAATCTTAAGTTTTGTTTTATGATTCAGTTCAACTGGGTTTCTAGTTTGACTCAAAAGTGTGCTGCCCAGAGGAATTAGAACATGAAACTGGGGAGGAATTCCTACTATGCTGTTGATGCAGGGTGTGTGTATGTGTGTGTGTGTGTGTGTGTGTGTGTGTGTGTGTGTGTGAGAGAGAGAGAGAGAGAGAGAGAGAGAGAGAGAGTGAGTGAGTGAGTGAGTGCATGTGTCCGTGTGTGTGTGTGTGTGTTTGTAATACTTGTAGTGAGAGCAAAGGATGGTGGCAATTAGGGTTTATGAAATTCTACCCGTGGCTTTATGAGTGGATGCAATTTCCCCATTGTCAAATGATCCTAGCCACTGAAACACAGAAGCTCAGCCGCAGCAGTAACAATATGCTTTTTGTCTGTTGCATGCCGCCAAGTTAAAACTGACCTACAGCAACTTCACTGCGTTTTCAAAGCAAGTGGGATATTTAAGGGGTGGTTTTACTAGTTCCACAAACATACACCTCAGTGCGTTTCCATGTCCGAATCACGATTTAAATCCGGTTCTGAGTCATAGTCTGTCATTCTATCTTCTATCCACTACACTACACTGGGTATGTTCAGCTTAATCTAAAACAGAACATTATATTAATACTTTGCTTTTCTAATGTAACTAAAACAGTCCTGCAAAAAGGTAGACTACTTTTCTATACACTGTTGACCATTTCACTGAGGTAAGAATGCCTGTGGTGATAAAGACTTGCCCATAAAGACTCCATCCATGTCTTATATTTGTTTCCCAGCTCCCTCCTATTAAAAATATCTTTATCAGAGGATAGGACACTCAAAAGGTTAAAAAAAACTTTTTAAAAAACATTGTTTCCATGGTGATATTGGGGGGAAAAGAGCAATCAAGCAGCAATAAGCGGAGTGACATTGAAGATTTATTGGTTTACTTCTGCATAGTGCTGGAACCAGTCACCTCATGCAGCGTCAAACACGTACAACTTGTCGATACTGACACAGAGCCAAACAGCAGGAGGATAGCTCTTTTCGTGCTTGTCAAGCCATACACTGATGGGGGCCTCTGACAGTTACTGAGAGGGGACAACAGTGAAGTAGATGAGCAAAAGGGGAAAAAATAACCAGCATATTTGAAAGGCCTAAGGCTTCTTGCAGATAACGTCAAAAAAAGGCACTGGGCAAGGCCTCATGGAGTAGTCATCTGATTCACATCAAAGAAAAGGCTAACGTGAAATGCCTCAGAAAGCAGAAGACTAACTGATCATTGCTGATATACCACAGGATGATGCCTTTATGATAAACATTCGCGACAACTTGTGACCAGAGTGCTGTTACAACACTAATTGTCCATGAAAGCTGACCTGCAGCAAAGCAGCAGAGTTCAGTTTCGATAGGCCTGGCTCAAGAGTACGAACATGATTGCACACGACAGAAGACATCCACGCATCAAAAATCTCTGAAAAAGTCTGACATGACTTTACACACTGTAAAAAAAGGGAAAGAAAGGAAGAAAATGGAGCACAGAGCTTAGCAGTGCTTTGCTTAGGAAGACATGAAGCTAACATTTCATTGAAGAGCTTTCAAAGCTAAAATAAACAGGATATAACCTGGAGGCTCAGTTCATGAGAGGTTGCTATTGTCTCTTTAAATTTTTTTGTGTACAAATTTTTTTTACATTTGTATGCATTTTCAGGTGTTTACAAAAAAAAAGTCATATGTATACATGGGTGAATGGATTCATGATTGTTTTTCTCCTTTACATATTATAGGTAGGTAAAAGGGGAACTCACTGGAAGGACAGATCCTGAAGCTGAGGCTCCAATACTTTGGCCATCTCATGAGAAGAGAAGATTCCCTGGAAAAGTCCCTGATGTTGGGAAAGTGTGAAGGCAGGAGGAGAAGGGGACAACAGAAGACGAGATGGTTGGACAGTGTCATCAAAGCAACCAACATGAATTTGACACAACTCCAGGAGGCAGTGGAAGACGGGAGGGCCTGGTATGCTCTGGTCCATGGGGTCATGAAGAGTCGGACACGACTTAATGACTAAACAACAACAAAAAGGAGAACACTACATACTATCGGTGGCAACACAAGCCTTTATAGCAACCTGCCTAGTCAACTTTACAATAATCTGGAATGGTGAAGCCATAAAGAGCTAAGGAAAGTTACTATTTACTATTCCATTTTATTTTCCTATGCTTTGATGACATATTGCCTAAAACTGAATCGAGAAAATACTGATGAAGAGTTTTTAGAAGGAAAGCCAGTAAGACTGAATGACCAACTAAATGGGACTATTTGTCCCACTATTTGGTCCACTCTGGGGCCAGGCTGGCTTGCTCTTTTTGCCAGCAACCAGACAACATAAGTGCCAGTGCCCTGGCACTTATGTTGTCCATATGTCCATAGCCACACCTTTCTGGCTACTGTTTTTTCGGTGAAGGTTGGATCATTCCATTTTGGTTCAATTCTAGCATGTGTAATCACTAGGATCAAACCAAAGCTAGCTGTCCCTTCGGAGAAGCCACTTAATTGGAAATGTCCGCTTGCTTCTCTTTCGAAGGGCAGATTGGGGGAGAAGTGTTGTATTCTTTTAAATTGTTGCTAATATATCATCAATGCTTGGGAAGCTTTTTTTAAAAAAATGTGTGAACAAGTCTTGTATTTCTTCACTTCACTACACGTACTGGCTTCCTTATCTCTTTATTGAAGTACTGGACTTTACAAAGGCCTGAACATTTAATTAAAATGTCTTGAAATAGAAGCGCATGAAACCTCACCTTTGTACTTGTTTCAGATGTGTATGAACAATCTGAATATCCCTGTCTTTAAAAGATAAACTACTTTAGCTGCGGGAAGCCATGTTTATTGTTCATACATCATGTAAAGTGTACTTCTAAACCCCAAGGGGCAGAGATCACTTTAACTCTCTGAGCTCTGCCATTCCGTTCACTTTTCTCCAAACCTGGTTCCAACACCTGATGAGCAGAGTGCTTGAAGCTACAAAGCCAGAGAAAAAGAGTTCCACATCTCCTTCCTGTTCAAAAAATTAAATACACCACCATCTGTTTTGCACCTGAATGAGAGAGGCATGTGTGCCAGTGTAATATTATTATTAATAATAATATTATGTCTGCCCTGTCATAGGGACGTGGTGGCGCTGCGGGCTAAACCGCAGAAGCCTTTGTGTGCTGCAGGGTCAGAAGACCAGCAGTCATAAGATCGAATCCACGCGACGGAGTGAGTTCCCATCGCTTTGTCCCAGCTCCTCGCCAGTCTAGCAGTTCGAAAGCATGTAAATGCGAGTAGATAAATAGGTGGGAAGGTAAACAGCGTTCCATGTATATCCGCACTGGCCACGTGACAACGGAAACTGTCTATGGACAAACGTTGGCTCTATGCCTTGGAAACGGATGAGCACCGTGCCCTAGAGTCGGACATGACTGGACTAAATGTCAAGGGGAACCTTTACCTTTACCTTACCTGCCCTGTCATATTATTTTTCTCCTGAGTGAAGGGATTCAGACCTTTCACATGCATCCCACACCCAGCCACACAAACTAGGCCACTGTTCCAACTTATACAAAACTTGGAATATACTCTTCTAAATGTTGGTTCAACTACACAGGAGTGTAAAGTTCAAATACTGAAGCAAAATGATGTTCTGATCCAAATTAGAATTCATCATCCCTGCTGCACATGAATACTTATGGCTGTTTGGCTTAGTCATCCAAAATTATACAAAGAAAAAACTGAATTATTCTGCGAAGACTTGCAGATGTTCAATACTCTGTAAATACAGCAGACTGACATTACCAAAAGAGAAGAATGTTCCAAACAGGTGGGGAAAAAGCTCCAGTAGTGGGCAATCAAAGCAATTCAATATGAGAAACATTTTTTTTCATTTTTAGGAGTGCTGGTTTTAACAGTTATGTATTTTATTATAATTTAAACTGTCACAACATTTCCATTTTTAATAAGATAACAAAGCTTATGAAATATTTTCCCTTGCAGTAATTTAAATTGCATTAAATTATTTTGAATTATTTTCTTTTATACCTTCTTACATACAGGATGGACCATAGCAAAATAGTATTTTAATTGATAATTTTCAAACTTTGTAACTAACAGAAAACATTAAAATTGAGAAAATTAATCCCTTGTTTATTATGGAATAAGTTATATTGCCTTCTGAACTGGTTCAGTGTTTAGACTGAATTAAATTTATTAACTTTGGATTTTGTTAATTATTCAGTGTGATTCAAAATTATGCACTTGTAAAAATTAACAGTCTGCAATTAATATCACCTGAGACCCAACAAACAATGCTTTTTACAAAACAACAGAAGCCAGAATATCCCAAAATGAGAGTGAGGGATCCCATAGATGTGAGAAAAGCAACATTTTACTAACAGCCTCCAGTTTAAAAGTGAATGTAGCCCACAGTATTGCAGTGTAAATTAATTTTTAAAAGCCTGCTATGCTTCTTTGCTCTGGAGTGAAGAAGAGTGTAAAATTCTACTTACAGTGGTGCCTCGCTTAGCGATGTTAATCGGTGCAGCAAAAATCACCGCTAACCGAAAACATCGCTAAGCGATTTTTAAAAGCCCATAGGAATGCATTGAAACCCCTTCAATCTGTTCCTATGGGCAAAAAACTTACCTTTAAATGAAAATCCTCCATACGGCGGCCATTTCCGCTGCCCGGTATGCGAGGAATCTGTCCCAAAACATAGCGGGCAGCCATGTTTTTTACCCGGCGGCCATTTTGGAACCACCAATCAGCTGTTGGGAAAACATCGCTATGCGATCATCGCAAAGCTTTTTTTTCTCATTTAAAACATCGCAATGCGATCGCTTTTGCGATCGCAAAAACCAAATTGCTATGTGATTTCGTCGTTAACCGGGGCGCTCGTTAAGCTAGGCACCACTGTAAAAAGGAGAAGCCTTAACCTCTACATATATCTCAGATCCCACTCAAACAGTATTTACAGCCTCTGCAAAAAGGAAAATGTATGTACAGGAGTAACAGTAGCTGATCCCAGGAAGTAGCCTATGCTACAGTTTTACCAAGTCTTATACTGGGTCTCTTATTAAGACTTATTTTATTTTTATTTCTGTTGTTGTTGACTACTCAAAGGACCATAAAACGACTCTTCAAACTGCTCAATCAATGTTCACTATAGTTTCACTGCAGCCTTCTTACACACTTATTTGGTAGTCTCAATGAACTCACCAGGGCTTACTTCAGAGTAGTAGTAGTAGTAGTAGTAGTAGTAGTAGTAGTAGTAGTAGTAGTAGTAGTAGTAGTAGTAGTAGTAGTAGTATACTTTATTACAGTCAAAGACCGGTCAAACCAAATCAATATAAAATAGATACATATACTTATTGTTTAGTAAAGTCGGGCAGAGTAGACAAGCACAGGATTATGCTATTAGTAGGTCTTCATCATCAAAAGCTGAAAACGTTCATTTAACTCCTTTTCAGAATACATCCATGTTAGGAAAACTTTTGACACAATACATCATTGCTTCTCTAATCCTAAAGGGCATTTGTAGAATGGGCAGACAGAGAAACCCATTTATAATGGCTTTTACAGACTAATAATTTTAGTCAAAGGTCAAAGTTGGCAATGGTCTCTGAAGAATAGTACAGCAGGAAGATCAAAGTAATAGTTAAAAATCATTACATATAATCAATGCCAAGCAAGCACACCACTAAAGGGCAAGGCAAAGAAACGGTCATTACCGACAAGAAAACAGAAAAGTGGCAGCCAACAGTACCTTAGACCAAAGATACAAGCAGACCAGTATCTTATTGAATGTTTACCTAATCACTGCACAAACCAAGGTCTAAGGTAAATAAGGGGTTAATGCATATAATAAATATGCATTATAGGATTACTGCCTGATAATTGCTAATCTCTAAAATATCATCTACTGATTTTCAGAAAGTTCATCAGATAATCAGTTGACCCACGATTTTCGATAAACATTTCTATCCTTTGAATTATTTCACTAGGTGCAAAACCCGACCACCACCATTACTTCTAGCTTCAGCTCTTAATCCACCAAAGTCTCCAGCAACTTCATTAACACAACCTTTAGTTAGCTAAATGTTCTGAATTCCTGCAAGGACATTTGGATAAATAACATGCTGATTCTCCTTCCCAAGATCCACTGGTAATTGAAATTCATAAATATATAATTATAAATTTTTTGTTGGAAACCGGATCTAGAAAGCTTTGTTAAATTAATAGGAGAATGTGAAATGAATTAAAGGAAGAGGGGAAGGGTCAAAAGAATGAAAAGAGTTATTTTGCTTTATTTCTTACGGCAATTCACAAAACCTTTCCACCAATTGCTCTGACTCTGCACAGCAGAATATATGAGCTTTGGTCTCAGAGCCTACATCCTCCCTCCCTCCCATACACAAAATATTCCTCAGCATTTTGTAAAACATATTAAATGAACAACCTGCCATTCCTTGAAGAATAATTTGCGGTGGCAACAGAAATTTGATTCATTAAAAGAGTGCACATTCTCCACCTGCTGCTAGTATTCTTTTGTGGACTTCAGAAGACAAGGATTGTTTTAATCCCAGGATTCTTCTCAGAGCTGGGAAAAATTACTTTTCTGGATCTTAGTCCCCCAAATCCCCCAGACTATACAGGCAGTGACCATGGCTGTTGGTGGACCATAGGCGTTATAATCCACAAAGTAATTTTTGCAATTTCCTTTCCTATGATGCCTCGTTTACATTTGTCTTTGTAAAGAATGTGCATGCCAGAAGACTTGACTTTCCTCTTCCAAGCCCTTCAATTCTGGCTTTGTGCAAATGGAGACCAGCCACTTCTCTTAATACTGCCACTCTCATTTTTAATTTATAAAGTGCTGAAGCTTACAGCTTAATATGTCTTTGTTAAACACAATCCTTAATATTTAGAATGAAAACAACACCCAGTATATAAAATGAAAACCCCTTGGGTTGACCTTCATGAGTAGCATCACAATTCACCCCAGCTAAAAATGTTATGTGTGAATGAATTTTTAATTAACCAAAACCCTGGAAGAGCCAACAACTTTAAGCAGAGACAATTGATCAGGAGGCCTTTAGAAAATTCAGGCATTAAATGGTCTCTAAACACCATCTGACCTTTGGCAGCACCAATGTCAATACCAGCTGGAGGTCAAAGGCAAAGGATGCCAGGTAGATTTCACTACTGAAAACTCCAGGTGTGATGGAAGCATTCAGAGTTGACTATAGTGCTGAAATGCGGAAGGAGTCAGAAAACCACCACATAATATCTTTCAAGCACCCTAGGCATGGCTAAACAGAAATGTAAAAATACCCTCAATTTTGGCAGATTTTACACAGATACAGAATGCTAAAGATCTCCAGATTAAAAGTTAGATGATTAACTTGGAATGTATACAGGGGGCAAGAAAAATCTACAACGCAGCAGAAGAAATGAAAAAGATTAATGTTCACTACCTTGCAGGATTGTAAATAAAGAAATAAAAAATGCAATATGGCTAACCAAACATTAAAAACTTCCTGGATACAATGATTTCTTTCACAGAGTTCATAAAAATAACAAAAGATGATGACTTAAATATTTGTATATTTTCCATCAAGTCTATTAAACAGAATTATTTCTGAAATTCACTGACACTGATCTTTGTTGTTAAATGCCATCAAGTCAGAACTGACTTATAGTAACCCTAATAGTGTTTTCAGGGCACGTGAGGTATTGAAGGAGTACATTTACCAGTTCCACCAACATCCTAAGTGAGTTTCCATGCTAGAACTAGAACTGTGTGAATTTTAATGTTATGAGCAGCTTTGGATCCCTTGTTGGGAGAAATGTGACAAATAAATAAAACTAATAATAAATAAACTAATAATAATAACAGATCTAGGGAACTGAACCCAAGTTTCCTGAGTCCTAGTCCATTAGTCTATCCACAACACTGGGTACTAGATTGCCCCAAACTTAAAATATCAAAGCTTGAAGTGACTACAGACCAATTAATGGAGAATTTACTGAGGCGTTCCTTTAAAAGAAAACACAGCAAAATTTGTACAAAGTTCAAAGAAGAGGGAGGACACATGGAATTTGGATTCAGAGAAGGATTTGGAACCAGAGAACAACTATTCTGCATAGAAGTACTCGGGTAAAGGTACTATGGTATGAACAGGGATATGCATGCTTGCTTTTTTGATTTAAAAAAACCTTTGACAAAGACCAACATGCCAAGCTGAAGGAGTTGTTGCTAAACAAAAATCTTGATTCAAGTGATACTTTTATAATTTATTTACCTCTACTAGCAACAAAAATCAACCAGTTATAATGAACATTGAAAAATTATATGACAGAAGACAGGAAAAGGAGTACAACAAGGATTTACACTCTTACCACTAGTTTTCAATTTGCCCCCTGAAAACATTTCTGAATAACACTTGATTATTTAGACAACAGTATCACTGTCAGTGGAGCAGTTCCAATAGTATCTGATACAGTTTTAGTAGCTGATGATTCAGATGGTCTGCAATACTTAATAAAGTCAAGGATGAAAGTAATGAACATTGCTAAAAGATAAACGGCTAAAAAACCAAGTTCAAGGTATCTATAAAGAGGAAACACCCCAAGAAATGTACAAAAAAGAAAGTGTCAAGCATGATGAAATTTGGTTGAATGAACAGTGGGGAACATATAAAAATCAGAATCCAGATGGCCCTGGGCAGTTTCCTAAAGAGGAAAAATGCAATCTGCAACAAAACTATAAAACTAGCTTTGAGAATGAGATTTGTATGATGCTATTTAGTTGTTCTTGGACAACATGGAACCATGAACTTTAACACAGGTTTCCTGAAAAAGGAAGCCCAAGAAGGAGAAGAGGTCTTTATTAAGGAGCCATGGACACTGATTTCAATGTTGCATATACTGTACTTGTTACGCCTGGCACATCCAAAGTCAGTATATTCATAATGGTCCCCACTAGGCTTCCACTAGAGAAAACACAAGAGGAAAACTAAAAAAGAACATGTCTGTTCCCAGTTGTTACTTTACTCACATTATTTGCACATATAATAATTGCAGAAAATATTACGGTATTCGATTGTTATAAATAACCACCAATACACTGAACTAACATCTGGTGATTAGAAAGAAGTATGTTTGTATCTTCTACAGACTGGCAAAATCTCTTCCTAATTTTTATCCAACCAATCAAGTTATTTATGTATGTATTTAAAATATTTTATTTCCCCCCCTTCACCTTATAAAGGACCCAAGGTGGCTTACATACTTAAAAACACAAGACCAAAAGATAAAAGCAATAAATTATTCAAATATTTAGAAAGAATTAAATAAACATTATATTAAAAATGTCAGGTAAAAGCATTACTAAAACAGGTTTAAAAGTGAGACAGGAATATTTTTTCATATTTAAATAGTTATCATAGATTGTGATGTATGGATCAAATACTCAATATATTATGTGAAACCAGCTTGCTGAAGTTATCCCACCCATACAGGTTTCACAGAATTATAGAAAAGTGAAGATGGAAGGGGCCTGCAAGGCCATCAAGTCCAACCCCCTGTTCAGTGCAGGAATACAATCAAAGCATATCTGCCAGGTGACATATTCAATCAGGTTTATCCATTTTGTGATAAACCATTTTCTGATACTATATGCAAACCAACTCACTTTAAGAAAAGATAACCCATTCTAAAAGAATCCCCATGAAAGCTCTAAATAAGAACAATAAATGTCAGTGATCCCACTTTGTCAGTAAGAAACAGAAGATTATTCTGTAAACTCTAGATAAGATCAACACTTATGCCAAAACCATTGTTAGTTCCAATTAGAGTAAACCCAATACAAAGAACTGGACTTGTTAATCAGAGGTAACATGAATTCCACTGACTGAAGTGGTTCTACTGTAACTTGACCTAGCATTAGACTTAACCCTTCATCTTTCTTTCAGCTCTGGATCTTCAAAAAAGCTTTTTTATTAGCTCATGGCAGCATTATCAGATGTCCTGGCACAAGTGTAATGGAACAATATATGATTTCTTTTTTTATATTTTTTTCCTTTCCCAATCCTAGTATTTGTAGAGCTGAAAACTGTCCTCAGCTTCTACCAACCAATTTAGGTCTCCAGTCATAAAAACTGACAAGGCAAGGAATAAATTCGTGGGATATTTCTAACAAATATTCAAGATGACTTACCAACAAAAGCAAAGCTATGCCAAATAAATAAAAGTGAAAAAGTATGTATGTGTGTGTGAATACACTGGAAAAGAGGACAGCAGAAACATTTTCCTTACAAAGAAAATGAATATTGTTTTGCTGGTTTCTTAAGGAGAAATGATAACAAAAAACCAGCATCAGCACACAATCTTTTCTATACAGCTTTATATTTTCTTCTAACTGTACTCTAGCCAATCCAGTTTTCATCTTGGAAATTTTTGCTTTGAAAGTCTCCTTCCACCTTTTTTATATTAACACTGATTCTTTGCCTGTTTCCCATTTCACATTCCCAGACACAAAATTGCACAAAATTAGCTCCTATTTGTAAGTAATAACAACGAACCAGAGTGGGTATATTTGTCTTATATTTGTTTGAATATATCACTGAATCCTCTTGGGAAAAGGTATTTCTTTTGTGGTCAAAAATTTGCTGTCAACCTAAAAAGACAATCATAGTGATGGTCCAAAAGATTCTAACTCCCTGCTAACATTCTTTATGGCTACAGTAAAAAAAAGCTATTGGGGGGGGGGAGCCAGTGCAAGCTAGTACTAAACCATGACTGAAATGTATTTACTATATAAAGACAACCAATCTCAATGTTCATTTAAAGAGAATGTGCATAGTTAAACAAATTACTTCTTTTTCAAAACCATCATGTTTTTCTGAAAACATTAATTTAAGGCATCACAGAAGTCCACATATCTACATATGAAAAAAACCCCTGCTAAAACAGAAAAAATATTTTTCTATTATCAGTGCTACTTTCTTGTACTTTTTATATGAAAATTCTTGTTTACAAATATTTATTATGAACTGTTGGATAGTTTTAAATAATGACAGTGGAGGTCCGGCTAATGTAAATGCACCTGAATGATGGGAACATTTCAAGAATGCTGTGTATAACACCGCCTTGTCCACCTTTGGCAAGAAGACCAAAAAGATGGCTGACTGGTTCGAAGCCCATTCAGAGGAGTTAATGCCAGCCATCGAGGATAAGAGAAGAGCTCTAGCAGCATACAAAGCCTGTCCTAGCGAGTACAATTTGCAAGCTCTTCAAGCTGCATGTAGCCAAGTCCAACAGGCTTCCAGGAGATGCTCCAATGATTATGGGCCTCAGCTCTGCTCTCAGATACAGATAGCAGCGGACACAAGTAACATCAAAGGAATGTATGACGGTATCAAGCTGGCCTTAGATCCAATATAGAAGAAATCTGCTCCCCTGAAGTCTGCTACAGGTGTGCTCATCCAGGACTGAGCACAGCAGATGGAACGCTGGGTGCAGCACTACTCTGAGCTATATTCCAGAGAGAATGTAGTAACCGAAGAAGCATTAAATAACATTGAGTGCTTGCCTGTCTTGGAAGAGCTGGACAGCAAACCAACCTTAGCAGAAATAAAAGCAGCCTTGGATTCCCTCACCTCCAGCAAGGCACCTGGAAGGGACAACATCCCTGTTGAAGTGCCGAAATGCTGTAAGGAGATCATCACCACCGAACTGAATTAAGTCTTTTGTCTCTGCTGGAGGGAAGGTGGAGTACCACAGGACATAAAGATGCAAATATCGTCACATTGCACAAGAACAAAGGAGACAGGGATGACTGCAATAACTACCCTGGCATTTCTCTTCTTAGCATTGTAGGGAAGCTGCTTGCCCGTGTTGTGCTGAAGAGGCTCCAGGTGCTTGCAGACAGAGTCTATCCAGAATCACAGTGTGGATTTCGAACTAATAGATCCACTACTGACATGGTATTCTCCCTCTGACGGTTGCAGGAGAAATGCAGGGAACAACAGCCACTCTTAGTGGCCTTCATAGACCTTAAAAAAGCATCTGATTTGGTTAGCAGGGATGGCCTTTTTAAGGTTGGATGTCCACCTCGTCTCCTTAACATCATCAGATCCTTCCATGAGGGAATGAAAGGCACTGTAGTTTTTGACGGCTCAACATCAGATCCTTTTGAAGGGTGTCTATCTCCGGACTAGATCAGACGGAAAGCTCTTTAATCTCTCTAGACTGAGAGCAAAAACCAAAGTCCAACTGAAATGCATGTGGGACTTCCTCTTCGCAGATGATGCACCCATTGTTGCCCACTCTGCTGAAGACCTCCAACAACTCATGAATCGTTTCAGCAAGGGCTGCCAAGACTTTGGACTAACAATTAGCCTGAAGAAAACACAAGTCATGGACCAAGGCATGGACTCACCTCCCTCTATTACCATCTCCACACAAGAATTGGAGGTTGTTCGTGACTTTGTGTACCTTGGCTCAGCCATCTCTGACACCCTTTCTCTAGATGTTGAGCTGGATAAACGCATTGGGAAAGCAGCTACCATGTTCTGTAGACTCACAAAGAGAGTACGGCTCAATAAGAGCCTCGTGGCACAGTGGTTAAACTGCTGTACTACAGCTAAAACTGTGCTCACCACCTGGGGTTCAATCCCAGGTAGCCGGCTCAAGGTTGACTCAGCCTTCTATCCTTCTGAGGTCAGTAAAATGAGTACACAGCTCGCTGGGGGGGGGCAATGTGTAGCCTGTATAATTAACTTGTAAACCGCCCAGAGAGTGCTTGAAGCGCTATGGGGCGGTATATAAGCAGCATGCTTTGCTTTTTTTTGCTTTGATGACACATACCAAGATCCAGGTCTATAAAGCCTGTGTCCTGAGCACACTTCTGTACTGCAGTAAGTCCTGGACCCTTTGTGCATGGCAGGAGAGGAAGTTGAACACCTTCCATATGCGTTGCCTCCGACAGATTTTTGGTATCACCTGACAGGACAAAGTTTCAAATAGAGTAGTCCTAGAACGAGCTGGAATTTTTAGCATGTATACTTTACTGAAACAGCGACATCTACGTTGGCTTGGGCACGTCATGAGAATGGGTGATGGTCGGATTCCAAAGGATCTCCTGTATGGAAAATTAGTGCAGGGAAATCGCCCCAGAGGGAGACCACAGCTGCGATACAAGGATATCTGCAAGCGGGATATGAAGGCCTTAGGAATAGACCTCAACAGATGGGAAACCCTGACATCTGAGAGTTCAGCCTGGAGGCAGGCGTTGCATCACAGCATCTCCCAATTTGAAGAGACCCTTGTCCAGCAGGCCAAGGGAAAGAGGAAGTCACAAAAGCAGCAAAAGCAGCAGCTGGACAGGGGACAAATTGGATTTGTCTTCAGTGTGGAAGAGATTGTCACTCTCGAACTGGCCTTCTCAGCCACACTAGACGCTGTTCCAAGTCCTCCATACAGAGCACGTTACCATAGTCTTTCGAGACTGAAGGATGCCTAACCTAACCTAAAATCACTCTCAACAGTAAAGCTAAGAGGCTGAATACTATATCAATATTTTATTAATATATAAATTTGAAACACAAAATCATTAATTTTAAAGAAATGCCTGTAGAAAATATGAAGGGTTCAACCTGATGCGAAAAAAGTGCAGCAATGGAGCCTCCTATGGGAGGGTATTACGAAGTCTAGCACAGAGAAGGGAATCTCTTTTATGCATGATGGTTACACTTATAGAAAAAACAGAAGGAATAGCCTCTTCTGATAATCTAAATGCATGGGGAAATTGCTATGGGTGAAGGTTGCTACGTATGTGTTGCTATGGGTGGAAATTGCTAGGAGATATCGTTAATACTGTATCTGCTATCCATAGACTTGGGCTGAGCACCATTTTAGGGTTCTTTCTAGCTTCTTTGTTGCTGTATCACTAAGGCAGCTATAACAGGAAGCAAATGTAGGTAAAAAGAAAAGCATGCCATCTATTTCAGTATTTGCATTTCTCTAGAAAAAAACGGAATATAATTACATGATGACAAATGTCATGATCAGGACTATATCAGCTAGATCCAGGTTGTTTATGGCACATGCCACAGGGCTTCAAGTAGCAGTCCTGCACTCAAGAAAGTGATGCTCTTCTCCTTGCACTGCCAGATTTGCAGGCCAAAAGACATTACTGCAGTTCATTTGAGCCAGGATTTTTTGTTCAGATTAAAACTGTGGATGACTGAGTTATCCTGACTTGAATGATGTCCAGCTGCTTCTTTTAACCTGTCAAACCTGGTGGTGCAAGCAGCAGGGAAGGAATTCCTCAAGTGCAGGGCTGCTTACACAAGCTCTTCCTGCACGTGGGGGGTGCATGGATCTAGCTGATACAATGGTGAATGTCACATTTGTCATAATTTAATTATTTTATCTTTTTGTTTTTAAAAAACCAGGATCAGGGCTTTTTCAGATAAATGCAAATACTGAAACAGATGACACAGGTTTTTCCCCTCTATATTGTTTTGGTGGAATGCCATATAATCAGCCAATTCTCCCTTCAGTGCCAAAATATGTCGCTTAACCTTATGAAAAGACACTTCAAAACACTGCTTGATAGCCTGGGAGATTGTATTCCTTCTTCCAGGTGCTGCAAATTATCCAATAAACATAAACTGATTTCCATAAGAAATGCTAGCCTCGTCATACAACCTTTGTGTATATTCTTAAAAGTCCTTGATTCTGAAATAGTTGAAAGTATTATGTCAGAACAAAGTGAAAGTGGTATCATTAGCCTTCAAATCTGACAAATAAAAAAGACATAAACAAGTGTCAAGATAATTAAAATGGCATTGTTCACTTTTTAGAAGAAAAAAATGGATTGTACAAGAAATATTAAGCTAACAAAGCAAGAGCAAATATGAGAAAGAAAAAATGACAGTTATCTGCAAAATTCATAAATGTGTCTTTTGTATAACTATAATGATCATATTTTATGCTGTCATCTTACATTTAATTGCTCACCCTGGTACTTTTCTTCATAGAAGCCATCAGTACCCCACAGAGTCTGATGCTGAATTGCAAAAAACATACTGTGACCACAGACTTAGAGGAAAGTAACTTTGCTGAGCTGTGGTGGATGACAAGTTAATTTTTGCAATTACACATTCTGAAGAATAAATGAAACCGCAGGCCATTACTATTCTGTATCATTAAAAAGAGAAGGGGGGAAAAGACTCTATCATAATGCCCTCAAAATCAGTTTTCCATTATTTTGACATATGAAAGCAACTTTTCAAGCTGTTTTTCTACAATATGACCTAGTAAAATAAGCACCTCCTCGGCTGAAATGCATAAACATCTTGAGTTGTGAAAAAGGCAGGAAAAACTACCTCCTGCAAATAATATGCAATGCCAGGCTATCACATGGTTAGGAAGAGATATGTTCAATGCTGTGTGAGAAGTATCTCACTCACAGCTATTTGCTCAGTTACATTATATCCAATATAAAGTATTAAAGAGATAAGGTTGTTGAGCTGTCATGCAGACTGGAACTATTCCCTGCTCATTCATCTAGCCACAAGATGTAAAATGTACCAAAAATCTAAACACCTGCAGTGTCCATCACTGTCAAATCCACTGGGCAATCAAACAGCAGGAGGGCACCTATCATTATGGAACATGGCCTGTACCTTTTCTGTAGCAGTGTGTACGTCTCATAAAATGAAACACTGAGATGGGTAGTTATTTTCAAAAGCATTAATCTAATACAGCTGAAGAGCATTTTCTTACCTACATCAGAATCCTTTTCATTTACTCTACAGTTGCTGCCTCTTTGCTTCCAATATACTGGCATACCTTTTTAACACACATGCAAAGAACCCCTAGAAAAATGAAGGGAATTTCTGCTTTCCTCATCATTCACCATATATGATTATAATCAGTTATTAAGAACAGCTACATACATATAGTAGGAATGCTATATTCGTCTTTGTGATTTAGTCGATCTCAGTAGCACCCTTGGTTTTCACAGAGGACACTGAAAAGGAATTCATTGTTACTGCATGCATAAACCCATCCAAAGATGGTAAATGCTGTTGGCCTTGAGGAAGTTCTGGAATTTGAAGTGTCACAAGTAGGTAAACTATTTAACTTTAGCACTGAAGAGCATTTCAATTCCGCCTGACTTTTGCATGAGATTTTGGATTTAATCAATTTGTTCAAAAGCCTAAGAGTTGGAGACAAAAAGTCTGCTATTAACATTCAGTATATATTGAGAGCCAAAAAAAATTACCTACAAATCATACCAGAGAGCCAGTAGAATTGACAATGGGCAGATGTGACAAGGATAAGGTGGCTTAGATGGCGATTTTCTGACGTACTTGAACACAGAGAGAGGACAAGGTTAAACAAATTGGAATGGCATGGAGGGAGCATAAAAATGCTGGAAATGAATGAAATTTATCCTAGACCATCCTAGATCCTGTAACATCTTACTAAAATAATTCAAAATGGTCAGAGTTTAGGTATCTGAGACCTCAACTGAAACAAAAGAATGTATTCTTAAGTTGTGTGCACAAAGAAATATCAAGCATACAGTACCTCTAAATATACTGTACAAGGTTTTATTTAAATTTATAGTGTTTATCTGTTCTTGCTTCTACAAAATCACATATTAAGGCCATTGCAATCAAGTAATCAAAGCTTAAAATTTAGTTCAGTATATAGTATGCATACTGAAAGGATCAGTCTCTAGCACAATTTGTGACAATGTTTTTGCCTTGGGCAAAATGTTTATTTTCAAATCTATTTCCTATTTATGAACAATATTGTTTGATATTGGAAAAGATACTAGAATTGCCATTTAACTATATGATTCAGTGCAAGACACACAAAGAGATTTAAATAAATTCTTGAAAATATCCTGTAAGGAGCAAGGACAAGGATGATACAGGAAAAACACCCATGATGCTTATTATAAGACAGGAGTATTACAAAAACCAATTATTTCTTTTCATTCTCTTTTGCTTAATTAAAGCAAAAAGCATCACTATCTTTCTCAGCAGTAATCATGTGGAAGCTGTGTAGCACGGATACAGTAATTAACTTAACCTTATCACTTAACTGTATTGGGTCATTCAAGTGAGGCACAGTATCAGAGCTCAGAATCAATGCTGTAATGCTAACATCTGAAGTAGTTCAGAGATTGAATAATGCCATCTGTGAATGGACAATCTTTGTTTCTGCTTAGCTGTGCTGAATAAATGTTCCTGCACATAATTTTAATATGTCAGCTTAACCATTTAATCATTGTACATTAATACATTATCAATATTGGAAACATGTAAGTATGAAATTACTTGTCAAAGGAATCAGATATTAGCGATTTTTGTACATAAATGCAATACACTGGGGATTCTGTCTTCATTATATACTTATACTGCAGAATATTTATATTTTACAGATGTATACATGCTTCAATGGGTATTTTTGGAAGGGCAAATAAGGCTAAGCAAACATTATTTTACATTATTTTGAACATTTTACAGAGATCTAACACATCCATAATCTATTCATTGCATCACAGCAAAGACAGTACTTTCCAAATCTAACATACATTTCCATCATTTCTGTATCTGAAGGATTTGTGGCACTAAATTTTTAATTTATAAACTCAAAATTACTGCAGTGGTAATTCTTTCCAAATATCTGTGCTTAGGATTTTAGTCTCAGTGTAATTAAACATTCACTTGCATTTCTACTCTTAATTGCACTAGTTAATATGATGCTAAATATTTCAGAGGGCAGAAGAATCTTGATTTCAATTTATTTGCATTTATAGCTTAGGAGTTGTTTTCATGTTGTCATAAAATGTTTTTAGCTCACTTAATACTTTGTGAGCATCATTTTAAAAATAATCTGTTGCCAGAGACAGTGTTCTGAGGTCCTTCACTTTCACCAAGTCAGACACTAAATCATAAGGGACAATAATCAGCAAATTCTCTCCGACAGGCCCTAAGCCTGCTGAGGTAATGCAGCTGACAAACTTTGATGCGCCATGCCCGTGCACATTATGTTCATGTAGTGTGTACATCTGGGCACCCTTTATGGCGATGCAGCAAACAGCCAATCATTTATTCCACTCTAATTAGCACACATGTAAATCCTCACCAATCAAGCCACTCACAGGGTTACTGTTGTGGCAGCCGTACAGCAAAGCTGGCAGGACATGTGAAGAAAGTACAAGATGCAACTATTGGGTTTGATTTGAACCTGCCATCACACCACGGCAGGTCCCCCCAGTCCTGACTGTAACCAGCTCTCCCCTTCAAAACCCATCACAGAACTACAGAAGAAAAAGGTCATCAGGCAGACACTGATTGGCCAAGATGCTTTGATTCTTTACAAGCACTGGGAGTACACCTGAAGCGACAGTCCTCTCTTATAGCTAACAGCACAGTAGCTGTCGCAAGCAAAAGTCAAGCATAGCTTTCAAACACGCCGCACAGCATGGAATTCATGTTAGCTTAAAAGAAGCACTGTCCACCCCAGTACTGTAAAGCTTTATATCAGCATCTCTCTTTTTCTTTTCCTATAAAACCAACATCTCCCACACAAATGCTCAGTTTTACATCATCAGCTAATACCTGCAAGAGATGCTTTACAGTACAAATAGCAGATTCCTGTGCTCATGGCAATAGAGCATAGCTGAATTTTTCATGGCCAGATATTCACAGTTCAATTGCTTTGAAAAACATATTTGAAGTTTTAACTGCTGCATCCCTACAATTAATTTAAAAAAACTATTTCCAGCATGAAATTCCATTAGTCATGTTTGGTAGTGTATGTTATAAAAATGAAAAGTGCAAGAAATTCTTAATTGTATAGTCTTATAAACATATTTAAATGCCTGTGCAATTTAGCATATAATAATCATCATTAAGAATCCCAAAACATTACACTGCTTTAAAAATGAAAGAGCAAAAAAAATATGTCTGCAAGTGAACATAAGGACAGAAGAATGAATTTGCTATATTAGAAACTTTTTTCAATTGTGTTCTCATTAATCTTCATTCACATGCAAGTAAACATGTTTATGAATTGATTTGTTATATCACACAAATTAATGAAGCAATTAGCTCGAAGTGGTTTGGCAGCAGTTCATAATTCAAAGGATTTTTGGATAAAATAACCCAAAATTCAATTATTTCTGTAAAATTAGATAAAAAAAATAAAAGCTCAGGACAGTAAAAAGAAGGGTGGTTTATCCATATGTGTGAAGGATATGAAGTGAATCAAAACAGAACTGTGATTAAGCATGAATTCAGATTTTTAGAGAAGCTTCAGAATAAATACACAATTATTTTTATTATGGCAAAATAATATGTATAAAGATCTATCTAATCAAATCCAGTCACTTACACCAGCAAAAGAATTCTGCAGTGATTCAAAAGATGCCAAAGGAGGCCTCCAGGGAAGAGCTACTGAGAACAACTCTCTATATTTTATATATAGTTAACATTTCATGTCAGTGAACCTAGTGTATTATAAAAAGGTTGCTGTCTTCAAACTAGACAAAGAAGGCTCCAAAATTGGTTGAATTTAAGCTGATAGGAATATTACAAAATAGAACCAATACTTCAAATTGCATGTTGGGAAGAGCCAGCAGGGATATTAAAGCACACACTAAAGAGTCTTATCTATCTGTCCCTGGAAAAAAAAAAGTATGGAGAAAGTTGCACACAGATTTAGAACTGGGTACCATACACACAGAAAGGCTGAACCCGGACAAGACGGAAGTTCTGAGGGTGGGTGCCCCCGTGGTAGGTGGCTTGGGAGACTCTCTCACGTTTGGGGGGCCACCTTGGCCGCAAAGAGTGGAGTCCGCAGCCTGGGCATATATTTGGACCCGACGCTCACCATGGAAACCCAGGTGGCGTCGGTAGTCCGCACCGCATTTTTCCATCTTTGGCGGATTGCCCGGCTGCGACCCTATCACAACACGGGGGCGCTCACTACCTTGGTGCATGCGCTCGTAATCTCAAGATTAGATCACTGTAATGCGCTCTATGTGGGGCTGCCTTTGAGGCTGACACGGAAACTTCAGATGGTGCAGAATGCGGTGGCCAGGCTCCTTACAGGAGTGAGGAAATCCCAACACATCTCTCCTATTCTGGCCAAGCTGCACTGGCTGCCCATCCGTTTCCGCGTCGACTTCCAAGTGTTAATGCTTACATACAAGGCCCTAAACGGGTTAGGACCTCGATATTTGGCGGAACGCCTGCTCCCACCTAGATCTACCCGGATCACCCGCACGAGCCAGGAGGTGAGGCTGGGGAGCCTAACGCCGAGGGAGGCCCAGAAGGAGCGAACACGAAATCGGGCCTTCTCGGTGGTGGCTCCTCACCTCTGGAACAACCTTCCTCCAGCGATTCGTGCAGCCCCTATGCTGGGCACATTTAAGAACCAGCTAAAAACATGGTTATATGTTCAGGCCTTCCCTCCTGTCAATACTTAATTTCCTTTCTCTTTCTGTTTGTTTTATTATATGTGGTGTTGTTTACTTGTAATAATTGTTATGCTTTATTGTATATTTTTTATGGAAGCCGCTCAGAGTGGTCAATCTGACCAGATGAGCGGGATATAAATCAAATAAATAAATAAATAAATAAATAAATAAATAGATGATGATGATGATGATGATGATGATGATGATGATGATGATGATGATGATGATGATGATGATGATGATGAAATATTTCTGGCAAGTGCTATAAAATTACATTCCTAGCCACCGCCAAAGCCTTGTTTTCAAAGTGTATACTCCAGAGGAACTCCAACACTGTCAATACCCATGACAGCTGTCAATGTAATTTAAACGAGAATGTCTGCAATTATCATTATTTTTATTTGTCTGGATTCAGTTTCTGGTGATACATACCCAGACATTAAGTAAGCACAGAGGTCCAATGATGAATATTGAGCATTATCACTGTTTGACTAAACTCAATGGCTTGGATCCAAAGAAAGATTAGAGAAACTCAATTGTTGCAAAAGGGCTTTCCTAACTCCTCTTTTCCACAGTAACCCCCTCTAAGCTACCAGTGAGAAGACACTGAGATGCTGGAGGAGGCAGTGCAGGAGAGCTCCAGTGGAAGAGGATAAAGGAAATCAGAGTATATCTCAAAGGTAAACTGCCATTTGGTTGTCAGAAAATCTTACATATGTAGATGGAGATAATTAATTATACTAGAGAAGGTATATCTAATCTAAACACAGAGAAAGTTACTCAGAGAACTTAACAAATACCACCACCGCCCTTCAGGAGCCCTATGAGCAATTACTGAAGAATAGTCCAACAGAGTGCAGTCAGGTCCTGCACACAGCAATGGTTTATAATCAGTAATATTAAAACGCATCAAGATATTGAAGGATCAATAGGATGTCATTGCCACTATTGATCTCTATGCAACTGAGATCAATAGTGGCATAGAGATCAACTGTCAACTGAGGTGGTAAGTGCGGTCTCAAATGCCCTATGATTAAAAGCCAGATTGACTGTATTTGGAAATATCCGGAGCAACCACTCACATAACAATCACATGTTGTACAAGTAATGAGATTCAAGGAGGGGCAACACTGGAAGTACTTTTGGAATGACCATGAATTTGATTCTCTGCTGTATTCTGGTCTTCACCAATGCAGCCTTGTTTGCCAGGTTGCCCTATACAATTTAGGAAGTGTCAGTCACGTTCACAAAGAATGTTTCAAATACATGCACTCATGTAGAATGAAGAATAGGCTCATAACTTGCCTTATATAGATCAGGGAGAGTCCACCAAACAGAGATGATTTAAACCACAACCATCTATGCACTGGGCCTAATAAACGAATTAGCCAGAAGTTCTGTAATGTCAAATTCTAATACTCTAAAAGAATCAATGCAATTTGTATCTCAAGTCCTGCAATTCTTACAAATTTATAGCAAATGACAATCATTTTAGAACCTTTTAGGAGCCTGATATTACAGGCCTCAACACAATAGGAACTAGACATGGAATGTTAGTATTCATATTGGCATCCCAAGGGATACGAATACAATTATCGGCACCACAGGTGCTAGTGGAAACTTAACCCCCCCCCCGGAAGCTGCCAGTCCACTTACCATTCTCTGTGTGGAGCATGGAGTCATCATAAATCACATAGCACCAATCGTGGAAGCAGCCGGGCCGGTGCTTCTCCGCCTCTCCACACAGCCGACCCACTCAGTAGCTAAGCAGGGGGACTCATCATCCTGCCCCTTGACATTTTTTGCATGCTTCTTGCACCCTCTCATGCTAGAACTCCTCACAGCAGTAGCAGCCCTTGCACCAGCCCTTCCTTCCTCCCATTTTGATTTCATCTTCCTTTGGTGTTTCCAATATCTCCATGTCTTCCAAGCTTATTCTCTCTCTCTCTCTCTCTCTCTCTCTCTCTCTCTCTCTCTCTCTCTCTCTCTCTCACACACACACACACACACACACACACACACACACACACACACACACACACACACACACACACCACTCTCAGCTTTTAACATCTGATTGCACTGGAAGCAATTACTTTGCCAGGAGCAATCTCCTTTAAAGTCATCCCTCCATTTTTGGGGGGAATCACTCCATCATGACCCAAAACAGTTGTAGTCCTACTACAGGACCAAAAATATCCAGCTTGGGCATGGATTGTGATCAGACCAGAATGTTATGTCCCATATGCAGAATGATTACTGAGAAACAGCTCTCACCAGACGGCACCAGAAGTGGTCCAAAATGCAAGCTATGCCTCTGAGATCACACCCCAAATAAAATGTCACGTTATTCCTGTTCTAAGACCACAACTTTGATATTTTTTATATTTTCGGCATCATTCACCTAATTTGTAAATGAGATATTAGACTTTTAATGTTAGACATACAGACAAGTTTTCCTATTTCTATAAGTAATATTTACTTTGCACACAGCATTTCAAATAACAGCATCCAAGAATCTTTAGATCTTTTCCTTTTATTTGTACCAAAGGCAGAAGAATTCTACTTTTCTAGTTAAAAGAAGCATATAATCCATCTAAAGTAATGTCAAAAATTTCTATATAAACATTTATAGAATATATATATTTACATATAGCCTATGGATATTATTCATAGACACATCAGAAAATGAAAAGAAATTGATGACATCATCAGCAAACCAAAACATTTTATTGCCCCATTGGAAAAGATAGGGAAAAAAGAATTTTTATTATCCATGCCCCCAAGAAAGCTGACCATCATTTCAGGCTGTTCTAAAGTCAGCAGTCTGAAAGGCCAATACAACCCTGGGTCAACACAATTGCCCTGCAGCCTTTAAAAGGCTGACCTGCTTGTCGCATTTAAGTCAGAGGAGATTATTCTAGCAGTATATACAGGACTACTGAGGCCAAGCATTTGAAATATAGTCCTAGGCACCTTATTAGAAAAAAGGACATTAAAGGATTTTGAGAAGGAACATCAGAGAACAGCCAGAATGATAGAAGACTCTGGAAACTTAGGAAGTCCAAAAGGTTAAAGAAACTATGGCAGAGGTGAAGTCCTTCAAAAAAAGAGAAAATTAAAAAGAAAACTTACTACAATATACAAAATTATAAGGGGAATTGAAAGGACTGGCTGTGAAACGCCAGACAAGATTGTGAGACAAACAATAGAGCCAGGTCCTTACCAAGATAAGAAAGGCCAAAACAAAAGAATAAGAAGTTAGGCACGGAACAATAACTAAGTGAGGAATGTCTGACTAACAGTATTCAAAACTGTATCAGTATAAACTGAGATTATATATAGCAGAGCCAGCTACCAAAGGTGTATAGCTGTTTTAACCCTCCATGTTCTGAAGCAGTACCTCTGTAATAGTGATTCCTAAACTTGTGTTCCCTGATGTTCTTGCACCACAATACCCAGAAATCCCAGACACCATAGTTAGTGGTGAAAGCTTTTGGGAATTTTAATACAAGAATATCTGGGGACCCAAGACTGGGACCACTGCTCTATAAACTCTGGATGCTAGGCAAAATTGCATCGCAGAGTGCTCCAATACTCAACTTTGACAAAGGTATACTTATTTCCTAGGACTGGGAAAGAATTATGCCCATTTCATCCTATGGTGACATTGTGTTAGTGAACTGCACTGTTTTTCATACTTTTCACTAGAACGGCAAACTGGTTCAAACCTTTAATGATCTAAATGACTTACAACCAAAGTAGCTCACACACAACTTGCTTCCATGCAGGCCTACCTCATGGGTTAAGATCAACTTCAAAGGCCTTGCTCTCAGTGTCACCTCAGAAAACTCACTCGTGAATAAAGAAGCTCTCCTAATTAAAATCCATCCTTTCACTTTCCTTCTATCACACACTGAAGATTCTTTTTTTCACAAGATTTCAATGTATATCACTTTGCTTCACTGTGCCATGTCACGTGTAACGTTTTATAGCCCTGCTGCTCCTTTTAAAATATATATTTAGTATTACATGTTTGCTATCATTGCTGTACTTTAAAAGTCATTAGTCCTGTTTTTATGGTTTTATTATATGGCATCATATTGTACTTTGTTTTGTGATTTGGATATAGTTAATGGAACAGAGGATATAAACAATTTATTATAGTATTATGAACAAGGTGTTTCTTTTGTCTAAACAGAAGAGTGTTTGATAGAGACGAGTGCATTGAATTCTAACATTAAATGTGACAAAGAATGGAAAATGTCCACTTTATACATAAATTGGATAAATTCTTCATTCAGATTGACACTATTTTTGCACAATGTAGAGAGATTTTCTTACAACTAAATTAAGAAAAGCTTCTGCAAATGATAGTTGTATTAAGCAATTGTTTGTGGAGTAATTAAACTGTTACCTCTTCCACTAGGGTAATGATGACAAAAACCTAACTTTTTTTTAACCTAGTGGATTTCTCTTTTATTTCTGGCCAAGATAGTAAACTTCTTGAATATAATGCTGTATCTAGGATTTGTCTTCTGTGCACAAAGGGCATCCACTCTCAATCTGTATGTAGTATTTTCAGAGGTTTGAAGAGCTGTCACGAGAGGTAGCGGGAAGGAAAAATTCATTTCCACTACCCCTGTTACATGAAATGAAACTATTTGGATTCAGATCATTATCTACAGCTGGTATCTTATTACTTCAAACAGATTCCGGGACATTGGTGTGGGTATTTATTTATTTATTTATTTATTTATTTATTTATTTATTTATTTATATCCCACCCATCTGGTATATTCTACCACTCTGGGCGGCTTACAGAATATCAAAACAATTTAAAAAACATAAAAACATTAGCATACAACAATGACAAATAGTACAGGAATAAATAAATAATAAATAGCAAAGCAAAAGAAATCAGTAGTTGACAGGAGGGAAGGCCTGGGTGTACATCCATGTTTTCAGCTGGCATTTGAAAGTACCCAGTGTAGGGGCCTCGCGAATCTCCAGAGGAAGGTTGTTCCAAAGGCGAGGAGCCACCGCCGAGAAGGCCCGGCTTCAAGTCTTTTCCCTCCGGACCTCCCTCGGTGTCAGGCTCCTCAGCCTCACCTCCTGACTCGTGCGGGTGATCTGAGTAGACCTTGGTGGGAGCAGGCGCTCCGCCAAGTATCGAGGTCCTAAACCATTTAGGGCCTTATAGGTAAGCATTAGAACTTTGAATTCAATGCGGAAACGGATGGGCAGCCAGTGCAGCTTGGCCAGAACAGGAGAAATATGTTGGTGTTTTCTCACTCCAGTAAGGAATCTGGCCACTGCATTCTGCACCACTTGAAGTTTCTGCATCAGCCTCAAAGACAGCCCCATGTAGAGCATGTTACAGTGCTTGGGAACATTACTTTCTTGGATTCCTAAATCCCAGAATACTCCAGGCAGTATGCCCAATGGCCATGATGCTTGAGGGAGAGATGTAGAACCCAAAAATGCAGATTTCAGAAACTTCTGGTTGTATTTAAGTATCAATTCTCTTCAAAAATATTTCATTTGCTCAGTTCTTCCCAATTGTGGACAAAAAAACAAGGGCTAGATTTTTTTAATGCCCTAAAATGCATAGGAATAGCTCAACTGACACATTTCCTTGAAAATCCACAAATCAGGAATAATGCAAATAACTTTTACATTAATTTTCAAAATAATGCAAAATAAGCTGTCCAGAATACAATATTCTTGCTATGCTTTCCAGATTACCACACACTCATTTTGTGAGTATGCACCACTCCTTTCAGTCAACTGTTCATCTGATTTCAAGTGCATACTAGGGGTTTCCCTTATATGCAGTGCCTGTAGGCACTATTCATAGCACACTCTCATTTTTTACACTCCCACATGGTGTTAATGAGTTGCCAGCTGCCTGTTGTGACATAACAAGAAACCATGAACCCAATGTCTTCCTTATCCTTTGCTGGTTAGGCATTCTACTGTGGCATCGAAGTGTCAGATGGTATGATCAGAAGTAAATACTCATGACAGACAAGAGGAAAAGAGCTGACAGTTGAAGATGCTGATATCCATTATGCTTCCACAACTACCACCTCCTGGAGAGACTGTCTGAGGCTTTGAAATGTTACACTGTACTCTTGGCTAACATGGATCTTTCACAAATAATATATTTACTCTAGGAGAACCTGCTATCCCACCTGAACAGTTGCTTAATGTCATTCAGACATAGGCTGCATTAGATGCACCTAATAACAGTCTCATTTTTCTCTCATTTCATCTTCTAATTATTTACAACTGTCCAATAATACTGGATTACAACTTCCTATATATAATTTCCTAGTCAAGATGATGACAGGAGGATGATATATACAGAAAATAGTTTTCATGTCAAATTTGCTATGTTAAATAAGAATGACTAATTGTTATACTTGCAACTGTCTGTATACAGTTATTGTATTCAAGTTAACCGTAATCAAGGTAATTGTACGCAGTCACGACCCCTTCTATCCCAGACACAGTGAGAACAAATTATTATACAGATTACCTTTATACAGTAGCAATACGATATTAGCAATAGTTCATTCAACTGCACCTAAGTGACAAGGATAGTACACAAGAGTTAACCTGCATTCTTACACAGACTGACTAGAGGATTTAAATCAGTGGTTCTTAACCTTTGTTACTCGGATAATTTTGAACTGCAACTCCCAGAAACCCGTCAGGACAGCTGGTGGTGAAGGCTTCTGGGAGTTGCAGTCCAAAACTCCTGAGTAACCCAAGGTTAAGAACCAGTGATTTAAATGACTGCACAGGACTTACTTCTGAGTAGACATGCAAAGGATTACAGTATAAAAGTGCAATGTGAAATATATGTAGTAGGGAGCAAATTCCATTGATAAATTTGACATTTACTTCCAATTCAGCTGTTTAGGGTTGTGCTCTTGTAGTGTAATCCAAGCTCAAGGATACAGTAATGGAATGGACAGAAGGTTCTTGTGCTCGCACAACTAATTTTCTGCCAGCACAATCACCCTCACATCAGTGCAAGTGTTCGGTGCTACCCGATCTCAGATCTGCCACACAACTGCTCTGCTGGCTGAGATCAGCCAGCAGAAAAGCCAAAAGATGGCCAAGAAGTGGAGAAGGAATCAAGTCAGGGTAGTTCCACATAATTTCTAACATCCTCTGGCTGGGAAGGGTTTGGCTTCAGCAGAGCCTCAGCTGGCTAGTCAGGATTGTACCCTTAAACTATTCAGGCTTCTTTACACACAGATAAGAGGAAATGGGCTCAGGTCTGCTGGAAATTCATATCCTGAGCTCTGAAGTTTTCTCTCTTAAACAAGATATATGGGACTGAACTTCTAATTTTTTTGCCTATCATCCTTTTCAGCTAATCCGTTTAAACCACAAATGTTAATACAAGTTTTTAAATTCAATATCATTTATAGACCAAATGTGTTGGAAAATATTCTTCCAAAAGCACTCTGTGTGAAATAAACCCAATACGACAATTGTAGGGCAACAAAATTCTGGTAAAGTCTTGAGGTAGAGACCGCTAGTACTCATATGGCACAGGCACCCATGATTTCAGATCATTCAGTTGAGGAGCCAAGTATATAGCATCATCAATGAAAATCAAGAAAGAACTAGACGTGGCAAGTGATTGTCATCATTTCAAATTGTGCCAGGCATGCCCACCTGCCCATTATATATATTATTCACTTGATAGGCAGGTATTGTCCAGTAAACATGACATCTCAATCATGACTTGAATGACTGAAATGTAGCTGCCAATGAAATGCAGTGCCTTGCCACAATACACTATCTATTTAACTGCAAAAGCAAGAGAGAAAGACTTCATTTTTATCACTTTAAGCCTAGGCAATGTACATTGAATTTATGGTACATATTTCTTTAATCCATTGGCCTTAGTCGTTGTTGATTAGGTTAAGTGGCTGAACCAGTCCCAAGGAAAGCCTACAGGCTTCGTTTAGCTACTAAAACATTGAGTCATGAAAGCACTTCTGTCTGGGCAGTAGGAGAAGGAATGGCAGAGCCCGCACTATCTTCTAACATCCCCTTTTGGGCTAATCAAATTTGAAAGTCTTCCTCCAGGAATTCAGGCTTAAAACAGTATACTTGCAGAGAAGCTTTCAAGATGAATGTACAATTTAATAATGCCCCTTTGATGATCCCTAGAAAACTCATGCATATATAAATTCATTGCTCAGAATCTCTGTATCTGCAATTAGCAGTCTCCTATATCAGCAAGTAGAGAAATCTCTGTTTGAGAGAATTAGAGCAATAAGTTAAATTACAACTTTTGTCAATGAGCCCATTCTTAGTCTATTGATTTGTGCTAGGTGACATGATGACCTGATCTGAACCATACACACAAATGGGATGTTTCTTTAATTGAAAACCAATTGGATCTTTATTCCACATTCCACCTTTTCTTTCTTTGAAAACGATTCATTTTTATTACCACATTTTAAATCTTTGATGCATTTAGTAAACATTACAAATCTTAAATCATTGATTTATATCTTAATTCAAAGATACAAAATACTTTGGGATGAAAGATTTCAAAACAGCATGCAATGCAACTTAAAATCCAAATAAAACCTTCCAAAACAGAAGAACGTTAGCACTTCTCTTGCATATATTGTAGTGCACTAATTGTTGGTTTTCATAATGTAGCTCATTAGTTTTGCATAATTTAAGTTTTAATTTGTCGTTTAATTTTTAATTAAGGAGTCTTTCAAGATGAGGTTTCTGCTTAGATTTTAGTCAGTTGCTAAATATGTTTTCTCTAAAAAAAGGCTTAGGCAACGCAGTGGCACTGTAGCCAAGCCAATATATTTCTATGTAATATGTACTAAGAAGGTAATCATTTTAATCTACGTTTGGAAAATAATAACTGTAATTTTAATGTTGCATGTTGCATTTTTAATAATTAAAATGTGAGGGTAATATTCAAACATTGAAGAAAATGGTTCTTGAATGCAAATACAAAGCAAGTCCTTCAAAAGTGATACAATCACATTCTAGCCACAGTATCAGAAATTATATTACTTACAAGTAACATTTAGGCTTGTGGTCAGAAGGTTTTATTGTGTGATCTGGTTAACACATAGATACTGGCTAGCAATTCCTCAGTGAACTGGCACTGACCTTATCAGTTCAGGTTCACAGCCTAAATTTTCAGCTCTGATTTCATTCTACAATACCCAGAAGCAATTTTCAAAAACGTCAGGAGTAAAATAACAACAACAATGGACTTCATAGGATGATACAATTTGTAAGTTATATTTCAAAAACCAACAAATTAGCTAGGTAAAAATTGCTAAAATGCATACTTGGAAGTTTAAACTTGACTACACAACCATAGGATTTACAGTGGTGCCTCAACTTACAAACGTCCTGACTTAAGATCATTTCAAGTTACGACCAGCTCTGGCCACAAAATTTCGCTTCGACTTGCGGCTGGAGCTTCCAGTTACGAAAAGAAAAAGGCAGGGGGAAAAGGTGGGGACTTCAAATTGCTAACTGTTGGTAGGAGGCTGCTTCTCTGTAGCTCTTTAGAGTGAGTGCAATATGGAGGAGGCTTCGGACTGCCTCGTAAGGTAAGGTGCTGCTTTCTGCTTTTTAAAAACTGTTCTGGGTGGGTTTTGCAGTGTGGTTTTGGGCTAGATGGTGGGATTATATTTCTATGCTGTGATGGGTCTTGCGGGGCTTCTTTGTTTTTTGGGTTTTTTTGCCCCCATTTCTAATGGGTTTTGCTGGGTTTGTTTGCTTTTTATTTTTGTTTGTTTGCTTGTTTGTTTTCCATTTCCAATGGGTCTTGCAGGGTTTGTTTGCTTTGGTTTTTTTTTCTCATTTCCGATGGGTCTTGGGGGGGTTTGCTTGCTTTTTGCTTTCCTTTTTTTGCATTTCCAAAGGGTCTTGCACAGTTTGTTTGCTTTCTGCTTTGCTTTTTTTGCATTTCCGATGGATCTTGCACAATTTGTTTCCTTTCTCCTTTGCTTTTTTTCATTTCCGATGGGTCTTGTATGGTTCGTTTGCTTTCTGCTTTGCTTTTTTTGCATTTCCAAAGGGTCTTGCATGGTTTGTTTGCTTTTCTTCCCTCCCCCTTCGGCTGGAACAGATTAATCGTATTTCTGATGGGTCTTGCAGTGCTTTTTCTTTTTTGGTTTTGGTGAATTTTTTTCCTTCGGCTGGAACGGATTTATTACATTTCAATGCATTCCTATGGGAAATGGTGCTTCAACTTACAACCATTTCGAGTTACGACCAGAGTTCCAGAACCAATTCAGTTCGTAAGTTGAGGCACCACTTTAGTTCTGAGTGAATATGATGAAGTTTCAGCTGCATTTCTTGGCAATAGCAAGTTACCAATCAAAATTCCAGGGTGAGCAGTTTTTAAAAGTTACTGCAGCAACCTCTGAAAAACAAGCTATATATGCAAATTTCTTCAGCTTGCAGAAAAACCAAATACCTTTTCCTTGCTAAAGGCTTATATGAAGGGGCAAGTTCTTCAAGAACTTGAAATCACGACTTTAATACTGCAAGTTTGTGTGTCCAAATTTAGTGAAAGGGCATTCTGAGCTGCAACTTTTAATACCATAGAAAATTAAACACAGACAAATGGAAGTTATATCTCAACAAGAAGAAAAGCATGGCAAAGGAAAAACATGCTAGTTTGTGGACCCCTTGTCAATGTATACATATAAAAACACCAGCAAATATATTCATCAGTGTTAAAATTAACAATCATTTCTACAGTGCAATTAAAATATGGTTTTCTCTTTATGGGGTTGATTTTGACATGTGAAAAAGGGCACACTTTACACACCAAATGAATTTTTACACTAATTTCACTTTTCTGAAAGTATACAAAAAAACCCAAACCTGTTAGTCCCAAACAGAGTACAGTGGTGCCTCGCAAGACAAATGCCTCGCAGGACAAAAAACTCATAAGACAAATGGTTTTGGCAATGGGGTGAACGACTCGCAAGACAAATGTTCCTATGGCCATGCTTTGCAAGACAAAAGTTTTCCGTTTTTTTGTTCCTTCCTCATGTTTCCTGATTTTTAAATGTTTTTCTATGATGTTTAAAAAGTTAAAGTTTTTTAATTGAAATTTTTGAAATCATCTGCACAATATGTATGGCTTTAAAGAGCACCTAATAAACCAAATTTGACTTTGTTCTGACTTTTTATGCCCATAGGAACGCATTAATTAGATTTCAAAGCATTCCTATGGGAAAACGCATTTTGCAAGACAAATTTTTCGCAAGTCAATATTAACCGCGGAACGAATTAAATTCGTTTTGTGAGGCACCACTGTACTCTTGTTGAATCACTGCCAAACAGCTGGCAACACTTATGTACATATGTTCTATTGATTTAGCAAGCCTACTCTAATTGGGGGGAGGAGCTGGACTTAGGTCAACTGGATTTATTTTATTTGATGTGTAATAAGCACAGAAATGTATTGAGGTCCGGCCCTACCATTAGTCAGAAGAAGGTCACCTCAGGCCACAGCTACAGGATGGTGCACAACAATGGCAAGACATTCAACAGACAGAGGTACAGTATCTGCTACTTGACCATCTTGCATCCTCTAAGCTATCCTGTTCTTTTGTTACCAGAGCAAAGGTGAAATTCAGCTCCACTTTCAGCCCATTTAATGAAATGTTATGAGCAGGAGTACCATCTTGTCCTGTGCCCTCAACAGCAAAATGTGTTTGGCTGGCACTGAACTTAATTCTAATGCAGCAGAAGTCTCAGTGGACTTCCATGGAAAATACACAGTAAAATTCTATGCACTGTGTAATGATCATAAGGAGCACTCCCATAAAATAGTGATACAAAACTGAGAACAGGGATTAACAGAAGATTAATTAATTCTAAGACACCCCCCTCCCAATAACTCCTCAAACTAAGACAAACTATGTCTCATCATAGTCTTTTAAAATGTAACTGGGGGGAACATCAGTAGAGATAAAGTAGCATGGCCCACTTAAAACACTGATGCACTGACCAAAATATTCCAGCTGTGGAAATAGTCTGTAAATTGTGCATGAACAAAATAATAATAAGCCAATGAAAAAATGAAACAAGTGATCTCTACAGAATGAGACAGTTAGAATCAACAAAAGGACTCCATTCATATGGCCTGTCTTCTCCTCAGGTACAATATATGTACTGGAACCGTGATAGATACAGGGAGAGCTCCCCAACAGCAACCCACATATTCTCAAGAGCACAGCCACACTGGTGGATAAGAACAGGCACTCATCATACTGACAAGTTTTGCATTGTGTTAACTTGCTGTGTAGCACTGTCCTACCAGATGTTCAGTTACCTCTTTCTGAAGACAATGAAACAATATTAGGAAGAGCACATATGCAGGAATAGTAGCAAAATCAGAACTGCAATACTAAAAAGTTAACTTAAAGCCATATCTCTTTTGAAAAGGAGTAAAATATTACCTATACACACACTGTAAAATTTCATTAATTGGGTCAATAAGTCTGTGTGAGTAGCCTGCTTTGTTGTCATATTGATGTAAACAAGCAATTATTTTTAATAATCGCAGTACAGTATATGACTTATCAGCTTATCAGAGATCAGGATCACATTTGCGTGGCATGGTAGAAACCCATGGCATTATTATCACCTAACATACAGTTTCCATGCTAGTATGAAGGAAGGTGGAGGGTGGGGGAACACATAGAAGTAACAGATTTATTGCATGATTGGTGGTATGCTAAAAGGTGGTACAGAACAGATAAAATGTTTCCTCCCCTCCCCTCCCCTCCCCATCCCTTTCACCAATACCAGAATTTATTTATTAGTTAGAGAATTGCCTGAGGAATCAATAAGCATTGTTCTGGACCAGTAACCTGGCAGTGGTGCAAATGATTAATATGTAGTTAGCTTAGATGAACAAGGTGATATATTTATAGCAAGAGCAATGCTGTTCCATTACTCAATATTGAATATTCATTTTAAAGCCAAATTTGTCAGAGGCTTAACTAATAGCATTGCCAAGACCCCCACTTCATTCCCAGAAGGACAGTTTTAGGAGATCAACAGAAGGTATTTGTGGAGCAGACCAAATTGAAGAAATCTGCCTGCTTCAAATCAATATATTGTGAATGTATTAAAGATTCACCCAAAGAGCTTTTGCCATTGTAAATTCAATCTGGACTTTTTTGAAAGCAGGGACAAGATTATCACCCCTTTGAAAATGTTTTTGTTGTTGTTTAATCGTGTCCGACTCTTCGTCAACCCATGGACCAGAGCACGCCAGGCCCTCCTGTCTTCCACTGCATCCCGGAGTTTGGTCAAATTGAAAATGTAATTCATGTTTAAATAATATAATGTTGAGGGGGGTTCGGAAGGTTAAGAGCTTCATGTCAGATGGCAAATCAAGTTGTTTTTAAGTAATCTGTTCATCTATTAAGGGTTTTAAGTCCTTCAGTGCATTAGTGGTCCTCAGCATGAATCAAGCAGGTATCTCAGGTGGTGGGACAGCAAATTTGCCCCACAGGACACCTCCCAAAGTGTTGGGAGGGGGAGGGAATGGTTATAGGTACTTTATGTTTACTCACTTTATGGTTATTAGGGTCTTTTTTGTTCTGCTGTATGCCCATTATCACTACTTTAAAGTCACATTTCACAAAGGGTCAGAGCAATGCGAAGGAGCTATACAATTAAGGAGTCTGGGGAGGAGATGAAAGGCCATCAGTAGCCTTAAAGAGCAAATCTTAAGGGGCTCAAACTAAGTTCTTTGCACTTAGCTCCCAATAAGTGAATGCAGTTTAAGTTAAATTGAGACTAACAACCACAATTGCTTAGAGTGGGACTTCAGTTCACCCTATATAGCACTGAACAGCATGCATGGTTAAATGTTTCTTTATATCTTTCAGTTTTTTCAAAATGCAACTTTTATTAACTTGCATGCAACTTGTATCGAGTGCATAGTGGTGGCTTAGGGCAGGTTAACCGTTTCCCTCCCCTACTGCACTGCTGAAGGAAGCCTCTCTTTCAAAGCTAACATCTTTCCGTGGATGGGAATTTTCCATAAACCAACAATGGACTTTACACATTAGTCTGGAGCCAAGCCAGGGTCTTGAAGGAACTGTTTGTGTCAGTGCCTACCATACATCCAACATAAGGAGCAATAGGCTGCCTGTGAGGACAGCAAGATCTGCCCAGTAGATTCAGGCTGCCTAATGAAAAAAAAAAAACTTAATCACAACAGCATAATAAGTGGAGCTGAGGATATTTGGCTTAATATTGTATAAAGACACAAGATTCTCTCATTTTTCAAGGGCACTTTCCTCTTCACAGAGAACAATACACTCCTTCATATTACTGAGACCCAATTTAAAGGGAGAAGAAGAAAAGCATAAAAATCCATAAGGTTCTTCTCTTTATTAAAAGCTATCAAAACGTAAAGATTTTAAATGAAAAACACCTCTTTATTTTAAAATTTATGAAACTGCAGGTCAGTTCTATTATCCCTATAAATTATTTTCTTTACATTCTCACCTCTTAAAATTCAGAAGAATAATGTATATTTAAAATATTCTATAATTACTGCAAAAATATTAATTAACAGTTCGTGGAAGTATAAGTAGTAAGATGAGCGAATAAGCCATCCACTGACTATAAATACAAGTTTTAAAAAAACCATTTTATGGCATTTTTGTAACTATATGATGTTAGATGGGTCATAACATTAGTACTTTCCTCTGAAAATCTAATAATTACTAACCTTTTTCATTTCTGAGCTGATTATTGACTTTGTAATAAATTGCTGTAAGTTCGGTCCTGCAGTCAATTGCAAATATTAACCATGAATTTCATTTTGCAGCCTTGCTGACCATTAACACTAATATGCAGACATTCCCTCACACTCAGTTTTGAGAAAAATCTGGATTATCACATCATGAAAATGTTTGAGATAAAGAAGTTAGCTAAACCAGCACAAGTTAGCCTATGAGACGTCACAAGCTCTTGTTTTCTATTTACTTGTATTTTCCACTACACGTAAACTGATATGGAGGGGGCATTACTCACTGACCCCCCCATATCTGAATCTGACTGCTCAAATATCCCCCCCCAATGCACTGGGGATGAATTTTTGCAGCCAGGAGGCTGATATACTTAGGCCCTTTGCATTATTTAGAATCTAGCACAATGAGGGCTCTAAGACGCACAAGAAGACTATAGAGGTACCAGCAGCAACCACAAGACCCACTGTCACCACCACCAACTGGGTCTTCATGCTCAAAGCTGAATGCAAAAGTGTATGTATACTGCTTACTCGGGCTTTCAATGGAAGTGCTATGCCTCCAAATCAGATTGAATCCCTGTTCCTTGATCTGCTATACTACTGATCAGTAACACCTCTGTCTTGCAAGGATTAAGCTTACTGCAACTTGTCACCATCATATTAGTAAGAAAGCCATTATGTTTCCATGGATGAATATTAAGCTTGTCCAGGTTCAAAATAGTAAGTTTCTCAACGATTCTTGCAGATTACCTAGAACAAATTACACTAACTAATTACCCTCTTTGGAATTTTTCTTTTGTTGTTTAAAATAACTAAAACTTCATGTCAACCCCTTGGATAAACATATTAGTGGAAACTCTGTAATAATGATCTATCCTGCACATTTTTCTGTATGACCCCACTTTTATAATATTAATGAATACTGCACTCGGTAACAATTGCTTAGGCATCAAAACCAAATAGAAATATGAAATTATTAACATCTGTGTGATCTAACAGCCATATAGGAGGTGACAGATTTCATTCTAGGGTCAAATATACCTTTATGGTTTTGATTCTAAGTAAAACTAGAAATACAGCTATATACGCAACATACAGGAAAAACTATGGAGAATATGAATGTCATAACCACATGATTTATAAAACACACCGACAAATGGCAGTAGCTTTCTGTGTGATATCTACAAAAATAGAACCATTATTTAAAAGAAGAACCATCCACCATAATAAGAACCAATAAAAAGGATAAAGTCAGATAAAGGACTTGGGTTTGATGAATGATTCGATACAATCATATTATGCTTGTTTATCATAAACACAAAAACACACAATCAAACAGAGCAGGGAATAACTAAATAACATGTTGGGGTGACAGTTTCTTGTTCAGTTAGCTGCCTAGCTAGATAAGACCTGGTTAAATCTATTTTCATCACAAATTACTTTTAGATGCCAGGAAGCATATAGATAAAATTACAGAAAATTAGGGTGGGGACATTTCCCTATGGGGAAAATGCTACATTTGTCCTGGACCCTGAATGGACCCAGCAATTACTGGTGCTACCTTTCATCTTCCAGGTATGCCTTAGTCTGGCCAATGTACCAAACAAAAACGGGCACTAAGTTTGGTGGGATTTGGACTATCATGCCCAGAATCCTCCAGCCAGTATACAGACCAGCAAGAACTGGATGAGGAACTACTCTCAATAATAATTGCGAGCCCCAGCCCCCTAAAATAACATCTCTAAGCTTTGGATAGGGAAAAAGTTATAAAATACTGACATCACTATTTCAGGCCAAAATTGTCAGAATGGGATGAGAAATCCCAGTTGGGAGATGCTGTAACTCTTAAATGGTGGATGAAGAGAAGGAGAAAAAAACAGTGCAGCTATGTAGTATACATTGGCGCTGCTTCAGAAAAATTAAATAGGGGACAGGTCCATGTGGCTAGAAGTACCAAAAAAAAAAAGACAAGGAAAACATTCCTAATTGTGTATGGAATAGAGAATGACATCACACTGGAGGGAAAAAAATGTGGGGAAGTGAGGCCAAAAAGCAAGATTTTGCAGGAGCTGCACTATCCACCACTACTGTACTTCGTTCACTTCCACTCTATCCTGCAGACTTTGACAATCTCTGAAATCTGTCTCCGGGAGATTTCACAGCTCTCTGGAGCAGTCTTTCTGGGTGTACAGGGAACCATAATGCAAAGGGGGAGAATATCCCATCCCACTTCCCCTGAATCCTGCTGTTCTGCCAGCAGATGGCTAGTACTGGATCCTTCCTTGAAGATTACAGGAGAATGTAAGTTGATGGATACTTTTAAAAAAAATTATACTTAATAATTTCATTAGTACATGGAAAGTCATCTTTTGTGAATGCAGAGCTTTCTTAGAACACTGCTATACTAGTTGAACTGTAGGAAAACATAACAATCCATGATGATAGCTTTCTCGTAACAAAAAATAATAATTCTATCAGAGAGAGAACCTAAAATATGATGTCTATTAATGATTTCTCAGGCACACAGAACATGTTGATAATAATTAACGAAATGTACAGCATTTGTTGAAAATGGAAATGTTATTGATGAAAATTTCCCAGCCACGGTCATGATTTATGCGAGTGAGAAATAACCTTGAAAATAGTTGGGAAGGTGCAGTGATGGAGAATTTGCACCAGTCTTTTTATATGAGCAAAACACAGTAAACAGAAGATGCTAGTTTAGTTCAAGTGCACTGGCTGTTTGCTCCAGAGAACAACTCAAGGTGCTTGCTCATACTCAGACAGCATTAAATGTTCTGGGTTCAGTATATCTGTGGAAATGTCTTCTGCAATACTGGGTCACAGCTCAGAGGGAAAGAATATGTATCACACACTCACTCTTGCAGTTTCAGCATCTGGCATCACAATGTTATGCTAGGAAAAACACTGGCTAGCTTCTAATACAGTAGACAATATTGAACTAAGGGGACTAACAATCTAATTTAATATAAGACAAATTTCCACGTTGCTGTCTCCTAGGCTCATTCTGTTGTTCCTGTCCGTTCCCCTTGGGTCAATAACAGTCATTTAGGACAAATGCACATGCTTCTCTATTACCAAATCTGTTGATTTTTTAATTTTTTTTTATTTTTTGGTTGGAGTTTTATTTACAGTCTCGCATGCTGTCTATAGACTGGGTGACTGGGAGGAACATTTTTGGGCTGAGGTGACTGCCTGTCACCACCAACCAATCGTTTCTTCCAGCTTTTGAAATTCAAAGAAAGCTCCGTCTCTCTGCTGAATGTTCCATCCCTCTCTTTCATCCATTGGTGCCAATTGTTTCTTGCTGTTGATCCGTTTGATTAATTGCCAGTATGTGTACAGGAAAGAAAGCAATATAAATAAGTCTATAGTTTCAATCAAATGTAAGTAAATAAATGTATTTTTTTATTCTTTCTTCTACAACTATTTCAAAGTGAGTTATTAAGACTTTAAGAACCAGTTAATGAGAAACGGGTGTACTCTAGAAAGCTTGTATTTATTCTCCTCTGTGAATCTGTTCACTTCTACTGTGCAGCAAAAGAGAATTTTACCCAAAATTCACTCTACAACATTAATTGTTAACTGAATTCTGTTTGGTAAGTTTGGAACAATTCAGTCAACACTGTCAGAGGTGGAATTCAAATCCAACACACCTGGCTTGACTTTGCAACCTCATTATGAAACCCACTATAAGAAAAAGGCCTGGCGTAGATATTAAGACCTGATTTTTGAAACTCTTGTGATTTTTTTTCCCTGTGCCATCCACAGATAAGTTATGAACAGCCTGTTTTTCTGCACCATTCATAAACAAGTACTGTAGTACCCAGACTTGTGAAGGTGTATACTGGCCAAAAGCTAACGCTTGTTTGATATTTTTTAAATGATCTAATAGAGGTACTATCTACCCTTGCCATTGGATTTAAACCACTAAAGCTGCCATTATCATTTTTATAGCTAACGTTTTATTGTTGATTTTATTCAATTGGTTCAACTTTCTTTTATTGTGCTTTGTAAATGTTCATAGCTTTTTTGAAAAGACTGAAGTTTTTTCCATTAATATATTAATATTATTTAAATATTATTTAAACATTATTAATAATATTATTTAAATATTAACATTACTGATATTTAAATATGTATAATAATAATTTTACTTAAAATATTTTCAATAAATGAATAAATAAATTTATGGCATATTAGCATTACTGTGGTTTGAGGTTATGCTCACATTATTATCTGGATTTTAGTATTGTAACATAAAGGACATCTGCACTGTGCTTCGCTGCTGAAGAGTATGGGAAACTGCAGAATTATTCCCACAAGTGTTTTCTTTTCACCATGGGGCAAATGAGGTGGGGTCAAAAAAATAAAATACCCAGCACACCCTGGATATTTCTAGCATCTTCTGACTTCCCTGATTCCTCTCCTCTCCCTCTTTGAAACTGTTTTATTTGATTTAACAACAGCATAATGCTAATCCCTCCCTCACAACTCCAGAGGCAAGGAGGCAGGACTGGACCCCACCCTTCCAAAGATCTCTCTTTTGCTGACATAGCATGCACATATATATGCACTTTTTAAAGGAAGTCTGGCAGCCAAGAGGAGTCCTAGAATTCCAAAAGTGAAACAGTAACAGAAATAAAAGCAAGCCATGGACCATGAATAGGTTTCTTTCTTTCTTTCTTAAATCAGGGGAAGCACCATAGCAGAAAATCACCCCCATCATGCACACACAAATCACCTTTTAAAAAAGAACAGATTAAGAGAGGCAACTTTTAGACTAGAAAGAGAAGTGTGATAATGTTGAAGCAAAATAAAAATAAAAACAAGGAGTGAAGAGGAACAAAAATGTCCTGGACATCAGCCAAAAACAAAAACCCCATTTTGTTCCGATTTTTGTGTGTATAAGGGTCATCATCATCTAGATAGCAGGGAGAAAAAGGGAACAAAGAGGATCAATTAGATACATTTCCTGAATCAAATGTGCTATCTGGATGAACCCCCCCATCACACTAGTAAACAAAGCATTATTAAACTATAAACCAAGGATTTATTTTAAGAAAGGATAAATATATTTTAATATGACTACATTAACTCCCACTTTGAGACGCAACAGCATTGATTATTGTTTAGAAGAGTGTTTAGAAATGTGATTTTTGGACTACAACTCCCAGAATCCTAGATGCTAAAAAGTACAGGACCAAAAAGAAGCTTCTCCAAATTCTGATTCAGAACCTAAAGATGTTGAGTCTGCTATTAACAAACAATTTATCTGATAAGTTTCTGGCCTACGTTCCTTCATAAAATAAGATCTGTGAGAAGCTTTCCCAGTGAGTGCACATATTCTTTTTTTTTAAAGTTATCTCCTTATAGAAAGAAAACTGAATTCCTTTATCAACATTTTCCCAATGTCAGATATGAAGGTTTCTCTTCATCAGTACTTTTAATTGATACTGTGTTGATACTTCATAAACTGAGAAGTGAAACACCTTCAGTTGTAATGCTTCTTTTAAGATAGAGTTCTAAAGAAATACATAAACAATTTGTAAGGAAGCCAAAGCACAGAACCACCAAAAGATATGTTATAGCATTAATCATTGTATTTCAGCACTGGTCCCCACCAAAATATCAAAGTAAAAAATAGGCTGCCAAAGCATACATAGAATCATTTTCAAATTGAACAGAAAATTATTTCCTATTTTCCAACGGTACTGATTTGGAGTCATCTTAAACCTCTAGAAATGAATTCCCCAATTTCAAAAATTCTGAAGTCTAATTACAAGTAATTATAGCTTTTCATTTTCAACATGATGAAATAATTTGATTCTTTTTACAAGAGGTCTGGTTTAGCTCAAAACAGACAAGTTCTTCTGCTATGAGTTAGTACACAAAGACAATAAAGATCTCTCTCACAAGAAAATTGGGATGCATGTTGGCCATAAATCATAAATGCAGAATTTCAGAAAAAACGGTTTGTGTGTTCTACAAATGTCATTCATTTCTATAGCACATGAATGAGATAAAGTAAACAGAACACTGACAGTCTTCGCTTTCAAACAGAAACTGTGTAAAGTTGAAATAAGAAGAAAGAAAATTGTATAGCATAACAATTACCTTAACAATCTGTTTTTGTAATGCATTATGGAAAATAAAAGAGCAGATGGAATGGAAGCCATTCTTACAACAGAAAACCAAACAAAATCTCCTCAGACTTAAAGTACTGTAGACTTAAATATTTTAAGGCATCTAATTTAATTTCTAAAGTTAATATTTAAAAAAAAAACAATTAAGGAACTACATTTTATTTCTATTTTTTTCTGTTATCCCCAACTTCTTACTAAATAAAAAAGCAAACTGAAGTGAGATATACTGCGCTTGAGAGACTGTTTTCCAAATGTTATGGGTCAGAACCTATAACTTAAGTCAATCGAAAGCACAGCCACCCTAGCAGCTAATTTTATTGAGATTGTGCAAACCAAGAGCACTTTATTTCTAGGGGTAAGCAATCAAAACAAAATCACACGTGGACATTCCATAGGTCTTCAATATATACCCATGTGTGAAGAGGCCCACATAAGCAGGTCAAATGCTTAGATATGGTTTGGGTCTGCATGTGTATACAGACACTGCACAATTACCTAGGACAGTTTTGTCCGGGCCGCGGACAGTTTTGATCATCAAAATGATTTATATAGTGGGAATATATATTTTAATTGCATTTTAATTATTTTGCCCTTTTATTTTGCCTTTTTATTGTATTTTAAATGCTGTAAGCCGTCCAGAGACCTTCGGGTAGTGTGGGCGGCATATAAGTTAAATAAATAAATAAATAAATAAATAAATAAATAAATAAATAAATAAATAAATAAATAAATAAATAAATAAATAAATAAATAGTTTTTTGTCTAAAGTTGATCAGTTGCTTATCTTTAACATACCGCAAAAAACTGTTTAGTATTTATGAAGATTAATAAGTTTAAAATAAAAACAATCATAACATCATTGTTTCATTTTATTTTTAAGTAAAGTAGGTTTGGCCCCTGAACACAGTTCAGATTTTTCATGTGGCTCCCCTATAGAAATTAATTGCCCACCCCTGACCTAGGATAACAATATTCTCAGCATCACTAATAGCGTCTGTCACAATGGATGGGAATTTCAGTCTATGTATAATGTCAATTGTCACTTGTTTTGTAGAGACATACATCCAGCCTGAACTGGTAAACAGTTACGCATTTGACTTGGTTTTGGCAATACGAATTATACAGGTTGGTCCCAAATCTAGACTGGGACAGGGGAGAGCTTGAAACATCTGTCTTTAGCCAGCCCCAGTAAACCTATCCTCCTTTGCCATGTGAATGTACTGCTTAGGTAACTCAGCACTGTCCACCAGCACCAAGATGCCAAGGTTACAGGGGACTTCATGGACTTCAAAATTTGCAAAGAATAAAAACAAGCTGGTGTGTTCACTCTCAGTCTCTCGACAAAGGAGACACTAAATGGCTGCACCCCAATCTCAGGACCCACGACCCAACAAACAATTTCCATCAATATGGCAATCCACAGACTGCTGGGAACAGCTCCAATCCTACTTGCCATCATCTTCAATTTTCTTCTAAGTCCTGGAAACGGTTTGATTTTCCTGTCATGAGCCACAGGTCTGCCGGTCAATTGAAAAAGTCATGTTGCCATGGGATTACTGCAAAAAACTTTGTTGGAAAGAAACGGCTGTCGACCACTTGCCACTAGAGCTGGCAATGAAATGCCAGTTCGGTGGTTTAGACAATGGCCGAACAGATGTTCCACAGGTCGGTGCCCCTCCCTCTCTGGCAGCACTCACTCAGAAACAGTGCCCTGGCTTCCCTGCCCCACCTCCTCTGAGCATTAGTTCCTTGTCTTCACCAGATTCAGTGTCAAGCTGACTTGACACTGCTTGTAAGCATAACCAGCAGGCTAAGTACTGTATACTGGAGTATACTTAGAGGCAGAGACTGATCTTGTCTATCGTCCTATACCCTGAGAATTCCACTGCTACAAAGATCCCATTGTCTCTAGCTGAATGTGAACACCAGCAGAGAGACCTGCATTCACCAGCTTATTTCAATAGCCAGCACCAGATGGCAGACCATTCTCAAGGCAGGGTGGGTTCATACTCCTCCGGGAATGGCTTTATATTCCCCCTGGGCCCCTCCAAGGTGAGGCATTGAATTTATGTCATGATGGTCATCTAGTAGCTCATTTTGGCCTATATAAACTCTGCATTTTATCAGGCAGGATTTCAGGTGGTTCAAAACCCCATGGAGACTGAACATTATGTAGGGGCATGATATAAGACCTATCACCAAAAAAAAAAAGTAAGGTTCCTGTTGCACCTGGCAATGTTTTAGAAGTCTGCCTTCATAGACTTTATCATGGATTTGCAGTAGCAAAAGGGAATATTACAATTTTGGTGGTGACGGACCTCTATTCACTTCATTCCCTACTGAAGAATCTTCCCAGTGTATCTTTGTGCTACATGTATTAACAGAATGCCTCATTTCATGGCACCCATTTCACAGCTTAATTCTGGTACGCTCTGTTCAAGAATGCAGATGGACAGCTCTACTCCTCCACCCATTACTCATCACCTGATGACTAAATCAAACACCACTCTTGAACAATATCTTAGGTGTTACATAGTACAGTATATCCTTAGTAGAACTAGGTAAGTCCCTTAACTAATCTGCATACAGCTCCACATAATCCTGCCCCGGACTATCTTAATCTTTCACAAAATACAGGTACTACTGAAGTTTCTTCCCCAGTATCTTCCTCTGTACCTTCAACACATCTGATCAAGCTCTTCATAAGCAAAAGCCATACATCAAATATTTCCGGAACAACCAGCTTCCACACAAGAGAAAGTTCATAAACACTTGGACTGATTGCCAACTGGGGTAGCCTTACCCATGGGAGACAAAATGTCCCTATTTGTCCCTGCAGCAGCCAGTTCAAGAACTGGATTCTGACCCTTGGACACAACTCCAAGTAACAGCAGCCTGAACAGCAACATAGGAGCAGCTGGCTCTCTGAACCTCAAATTCTTCCATATAGTTTCCATGTGTCTCTACCAGTAGTTGTTGGTAGATCTCCTTTCACCTTGCCATAATAGGCATGAACGGTTCCTTGTGTTTTGTCCACATCTGGTGGGTAGTTATCATGGACTGTTGGTCTTTGCTTGCTCTTCACACTAATGTCACTGGTAAGGCTTGCCTAGCTACCTGCTCAGATTATCTGCTGCCTTGCTCCTTGAAGCCTTTTCCTTATTTGCATGCTTCTGTGGCAGCTGTTCACAGTTAAAGTCTAGGAAGCAGAACAGCTGAAGCCTGTTGTACACACACTAGTCATGCTACAAATGTGAAAAGGGTTTTGTTGTCCCAGTCTAGATTTGGGACTTGTTCCCAAATCATTCAAAGCAAGAGGAGAGGCAGGCAGCATTGCTCAGAAACCTGCATACAACCTATACATAGATCATCATATTCAACATACTATATTATGAAGTACATTTGGAGTCCACAGAACCATTTTTATCTACATAAATACTACTTCTTTAATTCAAGCACTGAATTCATATACCTTACATGGAAGGCAGCAGACCTGTTCATCACGATTTGATCAAGTTTAAAAGCTGGTGTACCACGCGCTCCACTGTTTCAGCACAACTATATACTGGTACTTTAATGCCTTCAAATCCCAGAGTATTTTACAAGGCAGCCAAATGCTACCTCTTGAGTAAATTTGCTACAACAAATATACTGTATATCAGATTAATAAATCAGCCCCTATCATGACTAAGAAAGAGTATTCATGATTGGATTTGAGATAATAACATCAGAAATATATTTGCCTCAGGGTTAAAATAGTTCTGAGAATGTGTTTATGCATAATGCCTGCAGCTTCTGGCTTGGGGCAGTGATCAACAATTAGAAGCAAGTATTTTAACTCAAAGGCAATTTTACTGTCACTGTCTTTGAAGAAACAAGTTGGTAATTGTTTTGTCAGCAGCTTATTTCTTTCCAGTGATTCATATAGCCGTCAATCAGATATTCAGACAGAACCCTATCCAAACAGTGGAATTCTTGCACTGATAGCTGCATGATGATGTCTGATGGATTAACATCTCACAGGAATAAAAAAAAGTTTACATTTTCAAACACACTGTGACTTCACATATATCCATAAATAGAGTGATTTATATATTTCTGGTTTTCTTAAATAACTGTTAACTCACTACTGACAAGTAGATGCACATCTGTGAAATGCAACCTTGATTAAATCTCACCTATATACAGTGAAGTGTGTATTTACAATTCTTAAATGGCTATGTACATAACTTTCCGAAAAGGGCAAAAATATGCAGTCTGGATTATAAGCTATTGTTTTCAACAATACATATTGGTTGAGGCCCTGGCATAAGGATACTATTGTCAAAATCATGAGTGCACTGGGATCCCTGCTAGGTCATAGCAAGCAGCCAAATCTCAAAAGCAGAGATTGCTTGAAGACTTATGTCAGGAGCCTGGTCTCAAAAAACCTGAGATAATATTTACTGAAAACACCCAGGGCTGGGCCAAACACAAATGTTCTGTACTTTTTTAATGCAAAAATACATTGAATATGCCTTACAAAACCAGCATATTTGGGTTTTTTGGTATCCTAATTCCCTAGAGATACATGGCATAATGTCCCATTCTAGAGGATTGTAACTCCCTAACTTTCATGAAGCTAGCCTTTTTTTTTTTTTTTGACTCTTCAAAGAAAACATGTACAGTGGTGCCCCGCGTAGCGAGGTTAATCCGTTCCGGATTAACCTTCGCTATGGGGAAACATCGCTATACGGATCAAAAAACCCATTTTTTTCCAAATGGGCCCAAAACTCACCGTTCTGCAATGTCCCCCCATGTTCCGGCAGCCATTTTGGGTGTTCCGGCGGCCATTTTGGGTGGTTCCGGCAGCCATTTTGGGTGGTTCTGGAGGCCATTTTGGGTGGTTCCGGCAGCCATTTTGGGTGTTCTGGCCACCGCCGAACAGCTGTTCTCCCTCGCAATGCGAAGAAACATCAGTATGCGATCGCATTAGCGATCGCAAAATCCGCATCAGTATGCGGATTCATCGTTAAATGGTGCGCTCGTTATGTGAGGCACCACTGTATTCTGATTCTATCTCTGGGACTTACATCATTCCCAACAGAAAGCTGCATCTACTTTGGAATGCTTTTATTCCAAAACATACTTTGGAATGTATCTACTATGGAACACTCTTGCTGGTGTTACAAAGCATGTTCCATATATGTTCAGTCTTATAACAAAGTGATTGTTTTCCTTTTGAAAGACCTTTCTTAAGGATCAGTATTTCAGCCCCTACAGCTTGGATTCCTTACAAAAAGCAAGTAAGCAAAATTAGTTTTTTCAATTAATTTAATCTGGTTTTTAAATATGGAGACATTTAAGGTCACCTGCTTCTGCATGGAGAGGAACATTTACTTTTTAAAAAATCATAACTTGAAAGCTTTTTTCCCAAACTTCCTCTAATTTGACACAGAGCAAGAACTGAGTGTCCGCTATATCTGTGCTAAATTTAGTGCTGATTTGAGGTCCAGTGATATTTTTTTGTTTAAGCTGCCCCAATTTTTAGAATTGCCTTGTAGAATGTTGATTTGCTCTACTGCACAATATCACTGAAATCTTTTGCAGTGATAATGTTCCAATCCTATTGCTTTTAAATGGGTTGTTATCTTGAGAACTAGGCAGAAAAATAAGACTTATACACAACATAGAAGTTTAATAGTAAAATAACAGTAAAAAGGCGAGAGTGTGTGGAAAAAACGGAAATTAAAACTTTTAAAATAATCTGTAGTTAATGTTAGCTACAACACATTTTTAAGCAGTTACATATCATTCAGTCATTTTTCATTCCACACAGAGCAAATATGGCAGTGGTATAATTATATTAAATTTCAAGAAGCATATTGGCATAATGTACTCAGACAAAACGGACATTTATATTCTGATGCTGCGATAAATAAGTAGTAATGTTATCATAAATGATGTAGTGCTTAGAAAGAGTAAGGGAAAACCTAAGTATTTCTGTGCAACACACAGTGTAAGATCATAAGAGAGAGGCTTGTCTGCCTCTGCATACCAGAGGGAAGTGCAACTCAAAATTCATTTTGACAGCCTCAATTTAAACATGCCCACCTTTACAGCTGGGACCACATGCTACAATAACTGTCACAATTCATTGCAGCACTGAGTCCATCTGAAATAACTAAGGACTCTTTTTGTCCAACTTTCACTGTGAATTGCACAAAGACAAGAAAACATACAGAAATATAACAACTGCATGCTCCTATAATTTCTAGCTCAAAGTTCATTCCTCCGTATTCAATACTTCTTTTCCTCTACTTTTTCCTATTTTGATTTAAAAGACATTTTAAAATTATTTTCGGGTGGGCTTAGCTGTAGAAGGGGGGAAATCTGTGCTGTCTTTAGAAGACCTGGAAGTTGCTCACTCCCAATCTAGCTTAGTACTGTCTGTGCTGACGGGAATTAGTTGTTGATGGCTTGGAGAAAATGCTTTTCCCTAGCCTTATAGAAAAGCCAGGCAACAGAACCCGGTTGGAACCCTCTACATGGAATGCCTGTCCTCTACCACTGAGGTATAGCCTTTCTCCAATTCTACTATGTTTACATTCACCTCTTTCCCTCTCCTCTGTGATGCCACTTCCTTGATGTGGAAACCCATCTTCTTGTTTTCTGCTCAGTAAATTATCACACACACTGATAGTACCTAAAAATATCAGAAATGAAATGGGAAAGGGAACAAGTATAACGTTTGTGATACTAGATGCGATTATCCATTCTATCACTTATAAAATGGAAATCACCATTTATAACACAAAGCAAAGAGTTTGCTTTCATCACCAATAATACTCCATGTCTCATTAGAACAAAAGCAGCAAAGAATCATGTAGCACTTTAAAAATTAATTCAGGAAACAGATAACTTAAAAAGTTCTTTGGTTCCTATGCTGCCACAGGACTCTTTGCTATGAAAGAAAAAGAAGGGTGGTAGTGGTGGTGGTGATGATGTTCTATAATACAGCAATGTATGTTGCAGAGAAATCTTTAGACAGGTCTTAGCTTTCCAAGTCCATGCAGACAGTCCTATAAAAGAATAATGCTACAAGAAAATTAAGGAACACTGAAGAAAACTAATAAATATACAATGTAGCTTGCATACTGTTGGTTACTAGAAATATCATAAATAATATAGATAGATATGAATAAGTCCAGGGAACTTGCTAGATATGCTCCTATTTAGACTCTGTAATCTAATATATATCAGTATTATGTTTGGTGAACTACAATATGCACATAGATTTCTGAAAGCGAGTATCAAAATAACAAATTAATATACAGAAGAAAGGAAATGGTTAAAATAAATTGGGATGCTCCTACAAAAAAAGTTATTCACACTTTGTGAGCAGAACAGCAAATGTAGGAGATCTTGCACATGATTTAGAAATTATTCATCTATTTTTGAAGCTTATAGTTAGAACACAATTGACTTTACTGACATTCTTGGAGTGTTTAAATGAAATACAAACATTCCAAAGCAAGTAAAACTACAGTGTGTCAGTTTGAAAAAACAACCTACAGTCACTAAAAACTGCAATGTGTGATGGGGTGGGTACGTAGGTTAGCTAACACTTTATAAAAGCTTAGGAAGCTAAAGAGATTTCTCCTGCTACTCAAACATGTGGTCCGGGGGCCATTTGCAGCCCGCTGGATGATAGTTTGTGGCCCCCACCTTGCCTGCCCCCCTGAAGCGCCCACGCGTCCTCTGCTGTTAAGAATTTAAAAAAAGCCTCGCCTTGCTCACCAGCTCTCTCCCAAGACAGGGCCTCTTGCACTCTCCATCCAAAACTGCAGCCTGCCAGCCAGCCCACCTGTCTGCCGGCTGGCAGGCTGCAGTTCCGGCTGGAGGGTGCAAGAGGTGCTGTTTGGGGGAGAGCCAGCGAAAAAGGTGTGCTGCCGGCCCTTTTCCCTGAGTGCCCGAGCTGCCGCCAAGTGATGCCTGAGAGCAGAGCTCGCTTCTGGCCCATCCTCGAAGAGCGCCTCCAAGCCACCAACAGCAGCTGCTGCCGCCGGCTCTTCCAGGGAAGCAGCTCTCTGGCTCTCTCGGCACCCCCAGCACCAGCCCAGCCAGCAGCCACCTCAGCACCCAGCGGTGCTTCCTTCTCCTCCTCTTCGTCCTGCTTCAGCCGCCTCGGCTCTAGAGGCTGCCTTGGCTCGCCTCGCAAAGTTTGCTCCTCTGTCGTGGTGGGGGTAGCTGCTGCTGCTGCTGAGTGTGCCTTTTTTTGAGGGGGACACTCAGAGGAAGGTTGCCGGACCTCCATGTGTGTGTGTGTGTGTGTGTGTGTTTGTCTCTGTGTGCACACCTCTGTGGGGCCTGCCCCGTTCTGTTTAATTTTCCAGGTACCGGTGGGGGCTTTTATCCTTTGGCAAGGCAAATTCTGTGAGGGGTTTTTTAAATTTTATGTCGTGCCCTCCTACCCCCCTCCCAGCTAGGCGGTTGCCGGTGCTCCCTCCCTTCCCCACTTCTTCATCCTGCTGCTGCTGGTGGTGGTGATAGTGAAGAAGGAGTCAGAGGGGGTCATGGCTGGCAACGAGGGCTCACGCGCCCCTCCTCCTCCTCCTCCTCCTCCTCGGAGCCCCAGCCGGGCTAAGGAAACTCCTGGGCAGCTTCCTCAGGCTCTTGCTCTGCTTGGCAGAAAATCTGATGTGGCCCAGCCTCAGCCAGACTCTGCCTCCAGCGCCCCCCCAGTTAAATTGAGTTTGAGACCCGTGTACTACTGCAATAAAGATACATGAGATAATATTGGGCAAATCTGACTATGGAAGACATGCTACATATAATTGTGCTACCATCCTCATCCCCATCAACAGAGACCTCTATATCCTCGGCTAGCTCTTGTCATCCACAGACCTCCACACACTGGAAGAAGCACAGTAGAATTCAGGGTTGGGATTTGCATGTGCATACACTTACATATCCCCACTTCAACTCCCACACATGACCCTAGAGTAGCAAACACCACAGGGACAGTAGAGATTTGTGACTCCAATTCTGCAGAGACAATGAATCTATGCTGGAATTTAGCCTGAACTTTACAGGAGCTATGCAAAGGACTATATGTATTTTGGAGAGAGCATCCAGTGCCTCAGAGACGTCCTGTAAAGTTCTACCTGGAGTGCATTTGCCACAATGCAAAACCAGAGTCACCATCCATCACTATTTTCAAAATAAACAAGAATAAGAAGAGGCTCTTAATGTTGTGCTATTTCATGGATTTACAAAAAGGGAGCCTCTGGCATACAAAGGAATCATTTAAATGAAAGAGACATATGAAATAAATGTTTCTATTCTGGTTTCCCTCTATTGGGAAAGTCCCTGACTTTGAGATACTACACAGATATGGTTCACGTGGCCCCTGCTGCATTTCAGAAAGCATGAGGTTCCCACTCACTCTCTTCTGCACCAGCCACCACTCTGACAGCCACTCTCAGCCCCTCACTGCTTCTGACATAACCAGCACCTTCTGTTGGCCTACCCTGTTGTGGCAGATGAGGCACTGGCACACTGCTGCCCCAGAGGTACAAGGGGTGACCAACTGCCCTCTTCCTCCCTCCTCTTTCGGTGCAGCTGTGCCATTGCAGGCAACAAGAAAGATGATAAGATCTGTGCACCCAGAAGCAGCTACTATTGACAAGTAAACAAGTAAAGCACCCAGGCGGGATGTGCGTCAACTGTGGTAGCCCCACCCCTCTACACCCCTACTCTTCATCAGAAGATTTTAAAATTTAGGGAACTCCTGCAACCCATCTTTTTTAGCTACTCTGAAATATGCAACAAACTGATATGCAGTACAAAGCAGCTTTTATCTAGCTTAATAGCTCTTTATAATTAGTGCCACAATGTATTTGGGCAAAAGGCTAACTGACCACCAGGCTTGCAACATCACAACCCAAAGTGTGCTGACAACCACATAATCTAGAATAAGAAATGCTTCTTCCCCTCCCTTTAAAAATGCTCAGAAATAAATCCTTTCCTGTAAATACCAAGTGTACTTCTCTATTTTTTTAAAAAAAACACACACACACACGCATACACAAGAGTGGGGAGACTACAAGGACATAGATGTTACGGAAATACAGTTGCATTCCACCTGCCAGTTTGAGGCAGCGCACTCACACATGACAACACATTGATTTTACTTCTACCTCCATGCAGACATCTATGTAAGGAAATCCATTAGGCAGACAGTTCTCATCTCTATTGACTGACAGACTGACAATCGAATACTTTTCACCTTCCAAACTGACTGACAGCTAGACACTTAAACAAGCCTTCAAGTTGCAATAATAGTATGAAACACTTTCAATTACCTGAATCAAACAAATCCATGATCCCACTAGTTGAATGTATTTTTCTGTCTGCTGCTCTGCCTGGCTCAGTTTTACATTGTTCTTTGGATAATTCAGGCCCCTTACGAAAAATGCTGCACATTTCCAAATTGAATCATTCTAAACAATCATTCAGCCTAAACGTTTTTATTTTCTTGTCCATTTTTGTGCCATCGAAGAATAAATAGAACGCATTGTTGGAAACTGGTACAACTATTTTTAAACTACTCTTTGCTGCTACAAGTGTGATTGTGGCCCTGGTATGTATAATACTTTGATTGGGAATGTAAAAATCATGAAGCTTCAGTAAGCTTCATAAGTCTAAACAAGCCTTCTTAAACAGTAAAATGTTAAATATAATTATTAATCCATTTAATGCACTGCTTTGGAAAACAGGAACAAGTTCATTCATTTTGACTGGAACTCTGTGTAAACCTCTTTTATTGCCATTTTAATGATGGAAAAATGGAGGACAAAGGAGAACGACTCTCCTAATGCCACCCAGTAAGATAATCAGTAAAGCGAGGTCTTGAACCCAGATCTCATTTATTGAAAACCTAACTAGTGCTCCCATCTGAATGAGGAAGCTAAAATACTGTAAATTAATGCAATTGCTATTAATTACTTGCTATTTTTCTAGCCACATAGTCTAACTGTTTTCATAATCTAAGTGCATTCTAATGAGCTAACCTCTCTCCAATTAAGATTTGAATCTACCGAGGGCATAGATATGAATCACTGTGTTAGATGCATGGGAAGCTCCAGATACAATGGTATCTGCATCCTGCAATTTGTAGCATGAGTAACTAAGGTTGAAAGTATCATCTAATGTTGTGTAGACATCAATATGTGTTGCTGCAAGACATTCAGCTTGATCACACTGAAATATCTAAATGAACATGCTTATGAGCTGAACATATACACTGCATAACAGGCAAACAAGTAGGATCAGGGTGCGCTCTAATGTACTGTAATTGGGTTGACAGAAATAAAAGGAAAAGTCAGAGCCCATCAAGAACTGTTCAGTAAAAAACAGACAAAAAGCAAAAGATTGTCTTTGCAATTGAACAGTTGCATCAAAAATGGTCAAAGCATTTTAAAAGACATAATTGTATGTTCTGAGGAAACAAGATCTGAAAATAAACCATGTTTCCATATTTTTGCCTTACAAAATGTTGCTTTTAAGTCAAGTTGTCTAAAGTGCTGCCACAGCATTGCCTCTCTCACACACAAACACACAGACACCTCCATCCCAACTGTAGGCTTCATTATTTTTTATCAAGCCAGGTAAAAAAAAGATTATTTAAAAAAATCTGGTGCTATGCCAAGCTATGAGAAACATCTTAATTTGTGTAATGTGTCTTAACTACTAACTCTTCAAATGTATTATTTTACCTTCCTTTAGAATTAAATGCTACCATACAGGTTTTCTTGTCCCTTATTAAATAGCAGAATTGTGTTTAGCCAGATATTCTCCAAAACACATGTTAATTAATTTATCTATGCATAATTCCCTAAAATACACATGGGTTTGCCAAAGTTGGATATGGCACTTAGCCTCGTGTATGTGTTTTTTAAAGTCAATACTTTCCTTGAAGCAGCCAATACAAAATTCATTGTAAAAAGATGCTTTGAGAAGAATGTACTGTAGATGCAGAATAATATACAACAAATTGATTTCCTAGAAGGAAATGCAGTCTTTATTTAATCTAGCTGGATAACTTTTGTTGTTTTACACAAAAGGGGATCATACATATTGATTCCTTTAGAATTTTGCAAACATTCATAATCTGCAAACTATTTTTGTTTGTTTTATTCATAAATGTGGTGTCCTGTTTAGTATTGTCACAACAGATATCTCCTTGGAAGTAGGTGTGGACGGTAGGAGCTGTAATATCACAGTGGTTTCTCACAGAAAAAGAAAATCAGATTCATTTCTTAAAAGGAAATTCTCAGTTCTGTATAACTATGACTTGATTCAAATTTCTTGGTTTCCTTTAATGACTGAAGAATGGACCATTTGATGAAGAAATCTACCCAATGAGGGGATTCACTACCCCTGAAAGCACAAAGGCTGATGGGGTTGAGGAGAAAAATGGGGGTGGGGGTTTGGAAAGCAAAGGAGACCTACCATTTCTTATTGCAGGAATAAAGCAGGGAAGCTTATGTTATCCAGACCGACGAACCTAAAATATTATAGTAATGGAACATGAATTTTATATTGCTTCCTTTTGAACACAATTAAACTTCAAAGAACATTAACATGTACTTTCTGGAACCGATGCAAGCAATTAAAAAATTGCAACCAAAATGTTTTGTGAGGCGTAATTACTATAAGGTCACTAGATATTATTTGGAGTCAGTTTAGTTTATCACATTACGACATGACAGGACACGAGGCAAAAATTATAAATTCCTTCCCTAAATCTGTCCTTTTCTGATTTAGATGGATGAAGAATAATTAACTCTTAATTATTCAGATGACTTCAAGGCAGTTTTAGGATTCAGCAAAAGAATTCACTCATTTTAACCAAGGAAACCAGTCTCCTATCATTTATCAAATCTTGCAACTTGACCAATGATGAATAAAAAAAAACCTCTCTCTGTTTATGCACAGCCCTAACTGCTACCTTAGAGGTGGTTAAGCAACAAAATTTCCTTTAAATTCTGCCATATGCAAATTATCACATGCAATTTGCATTTTAAAGTATTTAACTCTACATATTTATTGGATTTTGAGGCCATGCTGATCATTGATTTATGTGCTTCTGGCATTCATATTTCCATATTTGTATGATTCTGATGACAGTAATAATTCAAATACGCAGAAAGTTGTTCTTTGAACAATATCTTTAATTACATCCTCAAAGCATCATTGTTTTGCCTGGTGTCCTGACAAAAACAGTCTGAAATGAGAAATGGCACCAAGATCCAAAATGCACCGAAGTACATTTGTCCTTTGCTGTCTAATGCCAGATGCACAGAGATGACTTTTCATGTTAACCAATCCTAAACCCGAAACAGTCTGCAAAGCCCAGCAACCTTGCACGTAAATACTTTATTAATTCTGACACACTTTCACGACAAATTCAATCACAGTTCATAAGATTTCTGTTCAAAATGCAAAACCTGCCCCATTTACTTTGCCGCTAACTCAGAAAGTTTTGCTGCCATGCCTTCTTATCGGAGTTGTCACAAATTATGTGCACTCCTATGAAAGCTATCAAGAATTGTAATCATTAAAAGATTCACCAATGTTTTGCCTATTTATTTTCTCCAAACAAAACCATCTCATGCATCCCCTGTCATCACCACCCAAATAATTCCTCTTGCTATTACTTTTGGCACTCAGACACATTTGCAAACTTTTTAAAATAATTGTTCATTCATGTACACACATATACAAGACTAATGCATTAGCTGACGCAAAGTACTTGTAGTTAAGCATTCTTATTCATACCCGTGTTCATTTAAATATTGTGCACATGTCAAGTATCATAATATTCTAGCATTTCAGTGTAATATATACACAAAATAGCCTTATACATATTACTGTTGTTTTTATAGATGATTTCTGAATAATTCATAGTACAGCTTCTTTCAGGGACAATGTTTTGTATTTTAAGAAGGGGCTGGCTTCAATTTGCACAATTTGTTTTTATAAAACTTCATAGCCTTCAAAACAAAAATGAACTCAACCATATCTTTCCAACCCTTTTTTTCCAATATGCAAACAAAAAAGTTATGAAATTACTGTATTGTGCATAAATTGAAACATCTCTTCAGATTTTTTTAATGGATCTTTGAGCATAGGATGAGATGGAGAAATTATTTTGCTTTAAAAATACATACATTTTACAAAGTGATTCTTTTTTAAAAAATAAATGATACATTTTGGCAAAACTTCAGTAACAGATGTTTTTATCTATGGCTTGGAGATGATGCCAAAGGAGGGGGGAAATCTATAGGAAAACTTTGTGTTCTTCATTTACAGATGCAAAGTAAAAATGTTTGGATATAACATTGTGCTAACTTTATGAGAACACTCCAGGCACAGGAACATATAGGGTAGACTAAATAAGTTCTTCTAATTATATTATTATATTTCTCATTATTCTCCTATCCCGAATGTGCATATGTACATTTAAAGCTGTTTCAACCACGGTAAGGTACATTTTCCATAAAGAAGGGTGTTTTTTTTCTTTTTTAGATGCACTTGCTATAATCTGTTTTCCTGGCAAAATTAACCCTAAGCAGCAAAATGCATTTCAAAGGCAGCATTTTTATCTGCAACTGCAAGTTTATTACAGGGAGAAAACTTGTCTTGATGTAAAATAAATTACACAGCTAGAATTATGCATGACATTTGCTGAACAAATTTTAAGGGAAGCATCTCAAGGCAAGTAGTGGTTTTTCAGCTACTATCAGATAAAACTATTTACTTCTTTGTTCAGTTATGATCAGGTGCTAGTAAAAAGATATATGCAGGCTTGTTATAAGCCTGAGGTATTACATGTAAAATTGAAATAATTGATTTGTATTGATAATGTTCCGCACATTTCTTTTTTACTTCTTGCCACACTTTGAAAATGCATTAGGGATATGCAATGGTAATGGTACTGGTAAGAAAAATAAATGGTACTGGTAAGAAAAGTTACAGTGACATGCTCTTTTCGAAAGCATTCACATTTGCACACACTGAAAAATAATCCCAAACACACACTTTTACACTCCCTTGTGGCCACTCTATGAATAGCACTGCAGACTCTACAGCTGGTGTGCAATCCTGGCCAAAGAACATTACAGCAGATGTACTAAATGGAAAGCAGATTAACAGTGCCTTGAAAAAGTGTACAAGGATACCAAGGCTACGTTTCTAAGGAGAAGATTCGTCAATTATCATTGGAAAGAGAAGATGGTAAAGAGGAATCTGTGTATAATTAAGTACAGTACTAAATTATGACTCAATCCATTCGGTCCAACAGTGTCTGAAAATCTCACCTAGCTCCCACTGTCACCTTCCCCCCCCCCCAGAATGAAGCTGTAAATTTCTTACAACTATCCAGCTTGATTCACGCATTAAAATATTTTCACACTGTGCCTTTGCTAACAATGAATGGGGAAAAAGGACAAAAAGGAAAGTCAAATAAGGCAGCTTCTATATAATCAAAGTTCAGGCTCTGTATCTGACACGTAAGAAGACAACACAATGCCCAGATGTAGGTTTCCATTGCTGGCATAAATATTTTTAATCACAAGGAAAATAAATGTTATGAGAGCAGGGCCGTGTTTTAATACAGCCTTTAAACATTTGCAAGATAAGATTCTGCATTTAAAAATTCATATATTGAAGAAAATAATCTTTTAAACACTCAGTCATTTTCTATGTATTTATTTGTTTTCAGATTTCAGTAATATGCCACGTTACTGATGTGGACTCCTTTCTTATATTACTGGACCTATCATAGCTGAGCTGAAAATACAGTATTGTCTTGTGCATGGCTAAGATTTTAAAAACACACATACACAAACCAAGTGCTCTGCACAGCAGCTAGCATAACATTATGATTTAAAGAACACAACAGCCAAGATACCTGTCTTTTCCTAGTCAACACTAGAAGGGACAAACACATTTTCTTCCCAGCACTGACATTTCAGCTCCCCAATACTTTTCCTTAAACTGGTTTCTTTGCAAGCTTGCAAAAACGGGAAGGGGAATTAAAAAGAATCAAAGGAATACAAGAGAGACTGCTACATACTTTTCATTCTAAAAGTACTCATTAACTTAGCCACGTGCATCAGGTCATGATCGCAATATCAAAAAATTAAGAAATCTCCATGGACAGGACAACTACGATACTGTAAACAAATGAGTAGATAGGTACATGTTTTAGTTACAGCTAAGGTCTTTTGGAATGTGTATTTCTGGAAGATGAATCCCTAAATCAAGACCATGAAACAGAAGGAATTTGTTTTGAATTAGGACATCTTCATTTTACATAGAATAAAAGTTATTGTTTATTATCTGTGTGTTCCAATGAAATTCCTAAACTAGCACTTTTTATCATTCAAAGAACTGAGCACACAGAATTGCTATTAATAATGAATTAAGCAGTTCTACCTAGCAATATAAATTGGTAGTTGACTGCAATGGGACAGAAAATTGTAAACAGAGAACCTTGTATTTGATGCAGAAAGGGAGATATGAATATTTTTTCTTAAAATCTACAGCTTAAAAAGCTGATCTACCAGTCATTTAGAAAGAATAGTGGGGCAAAGGTGTACAAGCTGGAATATGTCTGCAGAAGAAAACCGGCTTTGGCAAACACCCTGCAAGACTATCTACATTATATTGAGTACTGAAAACCCACAACAAAACTGCTGTCGGGTCAATGATTTGTTCTGATACATATTCTGTTTATGAAAGGTGCCACGAAGCACAATAACTGCAGTGCCATTTTACTATTGTATATTTTCAACCAACTTCACTGAATATTTATTATCAAGGTTTTAATGCAGCTATGGGAAAATAAGAGAAGACAACTCCTGTTTTCATCACTTCAGCTGTATAAAATAACATCTTTTAAATTCAGAAATGTAGGTTAATAAAGCTTCGTGATGTTCAACATTTAAACAATCATTCTTAAAATGCAACATAGAGGTACACTTCTCAAATACTCAAAACCCACCTTTTGCAAACAGCTGCCTTAATAAAAGCTGGTTTTTAAAAAAGCGATATATTCCTTTCTCCATGTAATTCCTTAGGACAGGACCAAGAAAGGGACTGGATTTTGTAATATTCATTTAGCAAGGCTGCCATATGGCTGTTCTGTATGTTCTGTGTTCTTGTGTTAAGCACTGTTTTAGTAATGATGACTGTTAAATGTCTGGACATTAGCAGAAACCAGGGAAACGGCCTTTACTTTGCAGACCCTTGACTCGAAAGAAACAAGAGCACTGCAATGTTTTTTTGAAGACTTTAGAGAAGGCATTCTTAGAAAAATGGCGAATGTGGTATGACTAAGCACATGAACTAAAAAAAATGTACAGGTCAACTCATTTATAGTAATTCAACCTTCATCTTCTGATTTACTTACTGTAAAAATCTATTAGAGCTCCAATTTGGTAGTGAACTGTAGCCATCTACTGGAATGAAGAGATAAAGCAAATGCTTAAGACAATATTCATCCCCAAGAATCTAGCATGCTCTCCTTTTTATCTAATCTAACCCTGGAAGAAATTGAAAACACTTAGATGCTATTAATACTATTAAAGACATTTCTTTCCTAGCTACTACTCATTCCATACAGTATGCCATAATTTTGGGCCAGAATTTAAAAACAAACTTACACACAGTGTCTACCTTATTTCCCATCATATGGAAATCCTTTTATTCTTCTAAGCTCTCCAGTTTTTGTTTGTTTGTTTTTTTAAAAATAGTGTTCCGTTAAGTAGACATTATTACTTACCAGACACAGATTCCAGCAAGACCTAATTAGCCTGTGTGAATTCATAGTTCCTGTATGAAGCACTGCAATACATTGGTTACAATAACTAAATATATGAGCTGGAGAGTAGAGAAAGTCAAAATACAAATCTTGCAGTGTTTCCATGATAGGAAAGATGTGTATCTTCTTCTTGCACTGACTCATTGCAGTACTTAGTACATGCTGAAGATGAGAACTATGCCACAGATAGCAATTATTCTCTATGCTCAACAATACCATTCTTAAGCCAAACTTTAATGAACAGTTCCTTCCTTAAAAGAACCAAATAATCAAACAAAGACAAAATGAATAGGTCAGGCAGAATATGTGCCCCACCTTTTGAAGGACAGAAAGCAGAAAGTTTAAGATTTTGTCTATAATGCAGCTAGTCAGAAGTTATAAGGAACTATTTGAGTCAAGAGTTTCAGAAAATCCCTTGTGTCTGCAGACTATGTGTCCTGCTTGATCATGACCACAACACTGTAAATCGTACAAAGAGATGCATTAGGATGATCAGCCCTTCTGAGCTGCCTTTAAGTATGAAATAGAAACCAGTACCAATGGCTATGCCAATGAGGGGAAACATTTCTTTCCAGGAGCAAGAGGCACTCCTAAACCACCAGCAGGCACAGGAAACTACATGGGGAAGGGGGAGTTGAGTTGTAAGAAAATTAAGCCCTGTTCCATGACTGGAACTCCACTCACAAAAATCTGGATCCACCTATGTTATTTTCACCAAGCTGGCAAATATGATGCTATCCTGTGTTTGCCAAGGATATGGTACACAATCTAATATCAAACTCTGGCAATGCAGCTAAGTAGCATCCTAAACTATTTTCATGCCATATATTTCTATTAAATGGTTACCAATTGATAAGTATGTTCATTGTCATGTTAAGTAGCTATTATTTTTGTTACATATCTTTATTTTCCTCTTATTTTAAGAATTACACATCAAAAAGCCAGATGCAAATGTAACAAAAACCAGAAAATAAACAACCAAACCTACTTCAAGAAGAAAGTGTCAGAAGGGGATTCAGATGTGATAAAATAAGGTGAAAGTACAGCTTAAGAGAGGATAATTAATTAATTAGAGGTAAATTGCCCTGTTAAGCTGAAGATACAATTAATTAATTAATTAGAGCTAAATCACATTGTTAAGCTGAAGTAGAGACCACAGAATCAATGAGATTTATGTAATTATTGACTTAAGTCCCCTTCAAGTAGGCAGAAATCTTTCTTCCAGATGTGGAAGGCAAATGGTGCAATATTCAGTTGCTTCTAGCTGGCAACAAATGATTCATTGTTGGGATTATCATTACTGGGATTGCACTCATGCTACCTTTGTGAATCCCACTGAGGACTTCTTAATTACCAGGTAGAAGCAACTGAATGTTACACTGTTTGCCCTTTGCATGCAGAAGAAAGCGACAGGATTTCAGCCAATGGGTCTAGTGTAGCTGAGACAGGCTACAGGTTTTTAGTTGTATTTTCTAACAATATTTCCATCCCACTCCAAACAATTATATTCTACAGCACATCATATCAAGGGGGAAAGAACAAGACAGAGAGTGAGATAGAGACCCTGCTACTGAGTTCACAAATTAACAAGAGAAACCACACAAGCAAAAGAGAACAGGAAGAAAGGCTAGAGGATGGAGTTCTTCAATGATCAGAAAAGGGGGAAAAGCTCCAAGCAGCCATTTAAATGTAGTTCATGTCAGACTTGTTTCTTTGCTAGTGGTTCAGCTTGAATAAAAATTATTGGCTCTTCTTCCTGTGGTCAGTGGGTGAGCCCAGAGCATTCTTTCTTTTACTTCATGTATTTCCAGGATAACCAGAAGATCCTTTCTCTTTTTACTGATAATAGTTGGGAAACAAATTGATGGACTGACACAATGAAAAATAACTTAGACATTAGTGCTCCTTATCCACAAATTCAGGTTGGTGGCGAGCAGAATTTGTCCTCAGAAAGGACCTGATTCTTGTTTGGTATCTGCGACAGATAGCTATCTATCTATATAACTTCCATACATGTGCACTGAAACAAATTCTGGCCACAGTTCTCTTCCCCTAGGACCTAGAATAGTGTTGCTACTGAGTTTCCCCGAAAATATGACAGAGTTTTACATTAATTTTTGCTCCCCAAAATGCATTAGGGCTTATTTTCAGGGGATGTTTTATTTTTTTCATGTACAACAATCTACATTTATTCAAATACAGTCATGTCATCTTCTTCTGGTTGCTGCACAATCGTGTAGAGCGGGGTTTCACATAACTGGATCTTATTTTTGGAATAGGGCTTATATTACGAGCATCTTGAAAAATCATACTAGGGCTTATTTTCAGGTTAGGTCTTATTTTCAGGGAAACATGGTATAAAGTGGCACTAGTTGTTGTTCCAAGGTAACAAAGGTTTCAGCATCCTTTCACTGACTCCTATTGGTCTGCTGGGGAAGTAAGACAAAGACTTGATACAGCAGAAAGAAAATAAACACCTTACACCTTCCTCTACTGTCTTCAAAGATCAGCAAAAGAAAATAAATAAAACTTCTTTTTAAATGTAAGACACACACACACACAAACACACACATTCCTCTTATATAAGTGAATACTACACAAGTAGATGAAATAATATGTAAGAAAAAACTACACTATACATATCAGGATACCAAAACACAGGAAATCATTTTGATAATGGCTCAGAGTACCCAAAAATTTCAATGGATACACTGACTTCCCTGCAACAGGAAACAATGCAAGTAAATTACATTGCTCAGCAATTGTGGGTATGAAAATACTAAACACAAAAATATATTTACATATTCAAAGGACAGTAGGACAGTTCCAACAACTTGTGTTAGGACAAGACATCCACTGCTTTAAGAAGTCACCAGATACTTGTTTAACCTTGTTTTGTACATCTTTGAATAAAGAATTCTATCCCCTTCCTAGAAATTGTTATTACTAAAAATTATTTGCTAGTGAGTTCCTATACTCATCTCAGCAAATTAAAGATCAAAAGGTGGTGGAGGGATAGAGATAATTAAAACTTCAGTTTTAAAGCATTATCTAAAGCATACTGTGATTCAACACCCAAATGAGGAATATTGACACCAGCCATGTTTTGAGGTTTACACCCAACTGAACGGTGTATGCTTGGTAATATAACTGGTACCTTGACAGTGTAGCTGAATTTCACTGTGTGGAGTGAAGCAATTTAACACATAAATCACAAACAGGATTCTGGCTACTGTGAAAAATTTCCATTTCTCATATATTCCATAACAAGTACATTTTACAAACTAGTTTTTTCTCTGCTGTTGTTCTTCAGTGATAAAAGTCCTCAAGACAAGGCACAACAACACATTTTGTATTGCAGTCTATGTACAATTACCTAGGAACAAGCCCCACTAAATTTAATTAGGTTTCCTCTCAGTAAATATGAATAGCATCACAGTTCATCAGCTTATGAAGTGAGTCAGTTGATCACCTGATATTAGTCAGCAGCCAGTTGACTTCTAAAGTAAATTCACTTGAGGTGGTACATTCTATCCACTGGTGCCATTCACTAATCTTTCCAAATTAGTGCTATCAACTGGTTACCTGATTAATTAGTTGGTTAGCCTTATAAACTTCAATTAATTAACCAATTAAGACTGCATAAATATGCATATAAATACAAATAGCTTGAAGAAAAGGCATACTTCCTTTGTATTCTGTTTCACAGTGACCACCACCTAATTCTGTCCTGTGTTGGGAGTGAAGGAAGAATGCCAGCTCCTAAGGTTTAAATGAAAATTAGGACCATCCCTCTTGCAATAAAGTATCTGTTGCCAGAGGTTCTTAGAGCTTATAGGGATATATTATCATTACACTCACTGATGTAGGTGGTCGATTGCATCCAAAAGAGTTACTCTAAAAGGAACTGACTGTCATACTAAGGATGGAGAAGGAATACCAGCAAGTCATCTTGGTGGCTTATTCCCAAGCATCATGTTAAGCAGTGGTGACTGGGACTGATTAAAAAAAGACAGTCATGGGAAGGCAAAGCGTTTGCTCACCAAAAGCCTCCTGTAATTTAAAAGGTGGGAGAGGTGCGTATCCAGCTAAGACAAAATGAGACATTGACTAAGGAAGAACTAGCAACCAATGCCACCTCCGAGATTGACTATAAGTAAGAAGGCAGGCAGGAGTAGGACAGCTGAGGATGAATGGGAATAGAGTACTACTTGCTCTAAAAAAGATTACCTTCCACTGAGGTTAGTATCTGTATTTGGCTGTATATGCATTGCTAACCATCAACTGCAAGGATGGGTAACATGTACAACAAACAGTAGTGGCTTAAAAAAAACCAGCATATGTACTTGAATGTAAAAACTAATTGTAAATATATTTTGGGGTCCCAAAATGCAATGATGCTGCATAGATGGTTCATGAACATGTGGAGTGTGCAGCTGCAAATCTGCAAATGCAGGCAGTCATCCTGACTATCCCCTATAGCCTGCCCTACCATAAAGAAAATAAATAAAATTTTAATAAGCTGGAAGCTGGATCAATCAATACCAACAAATGAAGAGGATGTTTTTTGTAAAGTGAATGGTTCTAAATGACTCACTCAAAACCGAACTTCCCTGAAATCCTTTTCATTGCAGCAGGAATCACTTGCAAAATTATATCCATTTTACTCTCAAATCCTATGATATGATAACTGCAGCTAAACTTATGGAAGGATAATATCATAGTTCTTGCTAGTCAGTAAGTCTCAGGCGTTCAACCATGCAAGCTCTAGTCCCACTACACCATCCAGTCATGGCAAGTCTGAGTTCACAGAAGACTGTAATGCCCTACTTCCTATAATAATGATAGAACTGCTATCACAAACAGTAAAGGTAAAGCAAGCTTATTCCATACAAATGGCACCTCATGTGAGTCCAGTCCAGTCCAGCCGCAACCAAAACAGCCTAATATGGTTCCAAAACATTCTTGGGGCTGGGGACTTCTAATACTGCAACTGTCTAACATTAAAGCTAATAACCTCTAATACTAAAACTAATTATTATATCTACATGTGAAAACTATTGAAAGGTAAAATTTTGGCGCAAGAGCGCATCTCTGTCTTTTGTCAAAATAAAAACTTCATCAAATTTTAAATTCTCCTCTATATTCCTCCTTAGAATACTCAACAGGATTCAGATTGCATATTCTTCCATACCACCTTAGACAGAATTCAGATGACAAAGCAGTCGGCTCCCAGCTCACAAAAGATGTAATCTTGAAAGTATTTCTGCTTTTAGTATACTAAAACAACGAAAGGAATTGTAGCACATTCAAGATAAACAGAAATATTTCAACATTTTTGGTAGAACTGCAGCCCATTTCATCTGATGAGACGGCTGAACTCTACAAAGCCTGA